>NW_025931904.1:53239-351873 GCF_000764305.2 Hyalella azteca | reverse complement strand
AGATGTGTATAAGAGACAACGGTAAAGCAATGCGGATTGCGGAAGTTGAAAATTTTATGAAATGACATGTTTGCGAAGTGCAAACCGCGATTTTTTAATCAAACAAAAATTTATGACATTCGAGCCGCGAGATTTCATACCTACTGAAATTATATGATATTAGAGCCGCGATATTTCAGACAAAAATAGGACTTTTCCAGACTAGGAAGGTGGTGTAACGCGGTGGTAGGCATAGTGGCAAACCACAGCTTTTTTAGAATCAGTTCATTTTTAATTTCCTCATTTACCCAAGATTTAAACCAATTTCTTAAGTATGATGATGCTAGTATCCAGGATACTTTACTGGTCTACTTATAGGACTCAAAAATGAACTTGAGGGAGAGTCTAAAAAACTCTCTGCTTTGCCACTATGCATGATACTTTACTGGTCTACTTATAGGACTCAAAAATGAACTTGAGGGAGAGTCTAAAAAACTCTCTGCTTTGCCACTATGGTGGTAGGGTTGGTATTTCGATACGTTTTCTTATATTGACATGAGAATATATTACCTATACAGAATTCCACTTCCACACTGCTGAGTGACGGTGAGGCTAGGTAGCCTAACTTCTCTTATAAAAATAAAAAGTAGTTATAAACTCTAAATAAGTTTTGATTTTATAAATTATTGATTGAATTTTGAAATTATCATTATCAAATTTTTGAAACAAAGTTAAGCAGAGGAAATAATTGGTTTCTACTTACAAAATAACATTTGAAGCGCTTATCGAAGCAGAGCGGCTACTATCATTAAATGCAGTTGAGGCATAACAAAGGAATGTTAATACTGTCAAAGTGCTAAGCGAAAATGCAGCGAGGGCATTAATCCTGTTAAGAGCACTATACATTTTTGTTTATTTCTAGTTTCTTGATATTATTGAACTATTTCAATACATGGGCGAGACTGTGAATACACGTCAAATTGTTTCTAGGGAATTCCACTATAAATTTTACCCTCAAATTCGTCTAAAACACCTCACAGAATAAAGTTTGCTCAGCGGATTCATCGAACGGTCTGCAGAGAGATATAATATATTTTGGATGATAACAAGATATTATTTCAACCATGAATAACAAGAATTTTCGACCAAAAGTGGCCAATTTAAATTTTATTCCAATACTTATTCTATGAATTTTTTATTAATGATCATATTGGTAATAAAATTACTTCCCTACATTTCATTTATCTAATAAATAACTGAAACCCGAGCACAAATTTGACAAAATATATTTTGTGTTTCAAATGCGAAATTTAAGTGCATTCAAAGTTTGCTCTATTGTAATAATTGTGTCACACGTTCTATTTCACGTCTCGGACAAATTTACGGCTAGACTCTCGGCCGGTCTCACTGCCAATCTTCAAATTCGATGATCAAGGAACCTTTCTAGCCGCTTCTGCGGCTCGTAATAGCCGTGGATGAAAATGACTTGCTGGCAATCAATTCACGATAACCGACAACTTAGATCCCTACCTAGTTGTTCATAGTATGTTCGATTAGACGCCGAATGATATTCAGAATTTATTTAGCAAAGTCACCATTTGCAGTTGCTATTTGATATATTATTTGATTTTCCGTTGGGAATTAGTCAATTAATAAAGATTGACACGATGAAATTATCTCCAATAGATTCTTTTAGAATTTCATTGTGATTGATATAAACAGAAAATTTTTAATGATATTCAACGCGACTTGCAAAAATGACAAGCTACCGTCTCACGCAAAGTTACTTGGAGACATTGGACGATGATTCAGTAATATCACTAATATGTTACAATTCGACAGTCTTCACAATGTCAAATGTTATACTGTTAAATCCCTCAAACTTGAAGTGAAGCACTGCTTGAACGTCATGTAGTAAAAGTATTTCCTCTGACTTTTTGGAAGTTACCATAAGAACACTACCAACACCATCATTAAAATATCATGCGAAAAAATACTCATCTACGTTACACTGCTCAGCAGTTTTGGGCTCCCCTCTTGTACCAATCACGAATATAGAATAATAAACGCTTTCAAAAATATACATGACTCTACCATAATGTACAGCAAAAAGGAATCTGTATCCCACAGCTGTGAACTATAAGTATTTATTATTAAGATACCGTGTCCAAAGGGTCATTTTTATCTTCTCATTAGTCATGTATCGGTGACATCTTTAGTGCGGGGAAAAAGATCGGCCCAATCTTTTACCTCGATTCACATTATACTATGCCTGTTTCATCACCCTAGGCATAATATTGAACTAATCATTGTAAATTACTGCTTGTCTCTGTAACTCATTTACTACTTACGTCCGTCATCTGTCCGAGATTGGAAGGAGGTCATGGTAGTTGGAGCATTGGCGATGGACTAACCAGTTAGACGACTCGCTGATGCTCAGGTTGACTCGTCTGCCGGCCTGCAGTCATTGCAAACCCAGCTGTGGGCTCGGCTGGACGTAGTTCTTGCAACCTCCACGGACAAGACTTTCAAAAATCATTAGAACATTGTGAATCCAACATTGTAGGTGATTATTTCATACCTTGAAAACAATTTTGTCTACCTCATTTGTAGGAGCGTCAAGAAAGACTAAATTAAAACTTGTGCTTTTTTAAGATTGCATATCTGGCCCGCAGTGATTATAAAACGAAAATCTTTACCAAGAAAATTTGAACAATTATTATATGGTCTAAAGTTCTTTCAACAGAAGATTGTTTCTGTGTGAACCAAGTGGACCAAACAGTGATAGAAGTGATATAATAAATTGGAACTCGATCTGACTGTAAAATAGGGCAGTGGGTACATACCGCTAGCAACAGTTTTTATGACTCGTGCAGCTGGGACTTCTAATATTCGTATTTTTAATGCAACTGTATCTATATTGCCGGTACCACTGTCGCTTGCAAAGTGTGCCTTTTGTACGAGTTAAACATGATATTTCAGGAGATTGGAATGATATTTCCATTACAATTTACCATATAAATTCTTCGCAACACTGACTGCACTTTAGGCTGGCTGCCAATTTAACTACGTAGTTCGATTGATTTCGAAAAAAAGATTGACTTTCAGCGAGTACTTTGTGGACGGATACCAGTGTTTAAGTGGCTTTGAAGAAATAATATCATCATTATATTTTGATATCCAACCAATTTAATTAGAAAGTGGCGCAATCGATTGAGCTAAGGATATATTTAAGTAATGATCAATTACTCAAAAGGTGACAGTCATTATCTACAGCAGATAACTGTAATAAACGACATAATTCTGATTTTAAATATATTTTGTTGATACTAAACAAATTTCTAATCTGTTGTGATGTTACTAGAACAGATGCATTTTCATTTCTGTTGAGATGGAAGCTATATCCGGTGGAAGTCTAGTAGCTACTTCAAACTTTCGTCAGTCGTGAAAAGATACAGTCAAATGACACGATTTTAGATATTCTGTGAACAAGGCACGAAAAGGAAAAGAATCGGCGACAGGCCACATCAGACCTACACTGCAGCGCCGAGATCACTATGTTATGTTTTGTTATGTTATTTGTACTGTGGCGTTCTGGTTGGACTTTTAGTTACAATGTTGACTCCTGTATAATTAAACATTTTGATAGTCAGTCTTTTCAACTAATGTTCTTGATAAAAACTGTTGCAACATTGTATTTCCGTCTTAGATTCTGCAAAAAAAACATTAATTTGTTATTTTCATTTTTTAAAGTTCTATTTCATTGAGTTAGGAATCATTTTCGTCGACTATAACAGACTCTTCAAATAAAAAAAATAACAATATATGAATTCCAGTAACTGACATTCAGTCGCATGAAAAGAAAAGTCGCCAGAAAATGGATACACGATTCTACTGTGTTGATTTGCTGCGTCATTCCCGTTTGTACGTCGAGGAAGTTCCGTTAAATAAAAAAATTCGATGACCAATAAAATGATGCATCAATGACACGCCGTTCAATAGAGATTGGACAATTAATCTATTTACGTACTATACGAGGATGAATTCCTCAATGGATGCTTCGGTGATGCAGCCATGTTCCGAAGAGAGTATGCCTGAAACTTTAGGTTTAGTGTGTTGAATGACAAACGATGTCATGTATTTGCAAGAATTCACATTCAATGATAAATAATTTAGTAAATTTTCTGCATTATATTACTAATGACGAGATGGTCCATTCAGTGTATGATGATATAATTAAAAACCCAAAAAAAACATCTCATTTTATAAATTGAATATCTGTAGCCAGATTAAAAACTTCGTGATCAAATTGAAGCTTTTCATAAATTCTCAATTGTGAAATGAAGATAATTAGTAACAAGTTATGAGTTGCACGCGTCAATAACGAAGAAAGTTAATTATAAATCGTCAGATCAATAGGACAAAGATATTAAATATCACAATCAGTCAATCTCTTGATAATTTAGGGCAAAAATATGCGGAAAAATATATACACTTAATTGTAATCAAAACTCGATTCAGAAACCAAATAAGTTGTTTGTTATAGAATAACATTTTTTTCCACAGAGGAACATCTGAAGTGGTGTTGAGAAATGATAAAGCTTTGAAAGCCTACAATGTGAAGGAGTTTAGATTTAATTTCCGATTATTGAATTTTTGCAGCTGTCACTTCGGAGCAAATTTTTCCTTTACATCTCCTCTGCCCCGAGCTGAGCAGTCATGCATGTCGTCAGCGTTGGTGAGTGACCAACTGTTTGTAATGCATTTATTGGTGTTTTCACTGCCCTCCACTTAACAATGTATTTTCTCTGTCGGTTAATTGTCGAATAACCTTTAAATTAATTATTACCGTGAATGATGGTATGATAACTTTTTTCTCTTTCACTTTGCAAAGGCTTCACGACAATTTATTGCAAATCGTGTTCCCCAGCATTTAATTGACTAAAATATCAGGAACTTTCATTTGTACCAATATAGTCAAATTGATTTTTCTTACGTATGTGAAAATTAAAATTTCCCTAACGATGACGTACTACTTTCGCATAAAGCCCAATCACAAAAGTTGACCAAACCAGTTACGTATTTTCCATCAAGGCATGTAACGTCCGAGAGTAAAATTTCTCCGTACGTCGATGGCCAAACGATCGTAATATTTGAAGAAAGTCGCTCTCTTCGCACGAAAGTCAGTGACTGGGCACAAAAACCTGCCTTCAAATCGAAGAATATTCCTGTATTTTTTCTCTTTGAAAAGTGGACTGCATCCATACGGGCAAAAAAACACAGAAAGCGGTTCAAGGAAGCGTGTTAGATGCGTAGAGTCAACCGCCCTCGGCTAGCTGCTTCACACTACCGGGTTCCAGAGATCTTTAATCTCAAACTTGCAGATCTTGATTCTCAAGTTTCAAGATCTTATTTCTTTTTAAAAAATCTTCATAGTAAAACTTGATTTTTATCCTCCGTTCTGCAAATTTATCTAAAAAGCATTCGTTTCGTAATAACTTTTACATGAATTTTGCGATTGTGAAGACTCCGGGGATTTCGACAAATCATAATACAAAACATGAAATGCATAGAAACGGCAAGATGGGGTCTCTTATAATCTATCTCCTTCAATTTACGTGCTAAACATCGAGAAACACAGCATTCGATTTGTAACAAAAATATCTAATGATTCTAAAAGCCTTTTTTAGATTTTTCCTATAATTGAAATTTTCCTATAATTTCAATTATAGGAAAAATCCTATAATTTTTTCCTATAATTGAAATCCTATAATTTTTCAATTTTTCTCACAATTTTCCACATTATCCCCTAGTTTTTTTCAATTTATAATCCAAACCATTTACAAATCAGAAAAGAAGGTTGCGTAATGATATTTAACTTAGACTATTATTTATGATTGGTCAAATTATAATATCAATCCCTAAATTGTTTAATTACATGAACTGACCTGCACATTTGAATTATATAAGACATTAATAATAATTCAATGTTAGTATAGTATGGAAAACAGAGAAGTAATTATTTTCAAAATCCCCGTAGGTGCGATGCCCGTTGCAGTTGAAAAAGTTGTTCAGTTAAAGTAACAGAAACTTGACGAACAAAGTCATAACATTTTATGGCATGTTTGAGTAGAAGTATTACTTTCACAGGCCATCCGCATTACCACAAGCTGTGAGAAATTATAGTATAGCGTCAGCCCAATTACTCCTTTATTACTTTTTCCCGCAGGATCAGAAATATTTTTATTACTTTTCATCTGTGCTTTTTCATCTCATTCGAAAAAAATGTTTAAAATGAGATTTGATTTATTGCGGAATTTATACTGATTTTATTAAACTATTGCTGTACTATATTGGTTGACTATTCTAGGATTTAATTGTATAAAAAATTCAACCGACCGATCTACTGGTGAAAATAATTTGAAGTTCTAACAGTGTACTGTAAATGATTGTACTCCAGAATTATCACTTCTATTTATATATCATATTGAATTTAAATGATCAAAAGAGCAATGACTTTAATTGTCAGCTAATAAAAGCTATCTTTTTTTTGCCTTGCTTCCTGACTGTTGCAGCCAAATTTTTTTCGGTTCACTTTCGCTTCTTTTTCGACGCTTTTTTTGGGGGTATTTGCGACCCACGGATGCATCTTTGGTTTCATTTTTCTTTCGAGCTTTGCTTCACCGTCAATGGTTGCCGGTTTTTCGCCGAAAATAAAAAATTATATATTAGATATAATATAAATACAATCAATAAATCTAACTCTCTGTGGAGGTTTGCGGCAATGTTTGTTCCTCCGAGATTGTGACCGCCTCAAAAATGAAATAATGAAACTTGACTTTTGAATACCGTACTATATTCGACTAATTAACACCACTAAAACTAAGTTGAGCAAAATTGATACAAAAAAATATTTTATTTACAACATTAATTTTGGTGTTATTAATACTTTATCTATATTTAACTTAGTGTTATTGAATATCTTAATTATTATACTTAGTTACATGTGTGACAGTAGCGTCGCATTTCGGGCAGTTGCATCATACGTTAAGAATTTACGAATATTAGACAAACAACGTTGTATGGTACATTTCACTTGTCAACGTTTACTCACGTCAAAACTATGCGCTGTTCACACAGGTACGAGATATACATACCTCCGATGTAATTCATAATTTCAACGAATAAAAACCAATTCACAAGGAATTTAAAAGCAAAGAAAACGCCAAGAAAATTCACCATATCGATATTGAAAACGTTTCGGAGTCCAGCTCCATCATCAGTTCGACTAAACTAAAAATGAATAAAATCACTTTAAAAGTCAAAATTCAAAGACAGACATAAAACCTAAACAAGACCTAACATTATATCGAAATAAACAGGACTAGTTATGAACAACTTAGTCCTAGGGATACGACAAGAATATAAAATCCTAGCGATTTACTATTTCCAGATTTAGTCGAACTGATGATGGAGCTGGACTCCGAAACGTTTTCAATATCGATATGGTGAATTTTCTTGGCGTTTTCTTTGCTTTTAAATTCCTTGTGAACTTGCGATATAAGCAGACTAATGATATAAGTACTTAAAAACCAATTCATAGTGAATAAAAATCAAATTTAAGTTTTCAATCGATCTGATGAGCGAATTTCTTCACGATATTCACCATGTAATGTATATAGTTTGTGAAAAACTAGAATACTTTCATTACACGTAAAATTGTCAAGTTGCAAGAGGCGAAAATATCGGTTTCACTTGATAAGCCAGAGTAGGCTGTTCTTTATAGCGCGCTTTCATGATCGTGATCGTTTACAGATTTTGGGCACCTCGCGTACGCCTTACGTCAATAAAAAGCTCTAATGTGAAAGTCTTGCAGCTTCAGGGAGAGTTAATGTGCTTCTTGCTGAGGATAAATTGTCTCGAGTCAGAGTTTTTTGTCTTTTAGAGATTAAAAATGAAATCGTTCAATAGCGCCGCTTCTCTAAACGTTTAGGGTGATCAAATATTATATATTTTTTTCTAAGGATGTTGGAATTTTCAAATTTTTATTTAGAGAATCATTATCCTAATGAAATATTGATACTTTTAACAGAATACATTTTTACGCTCAGCTTTCAATATTTCCGCCCTGCCTTCACTCTATTAACTTGTACCTATCATTCGTACATATCTGAACTCATACCTACCATTCCTACATACAATATAACATAAATAGGAAAAATTTTGCACATTTTTTCACCTTTTGCACAACGATTTTTGATTACCCAGTAAATATAGCCTATGATTATATGCAGTAACATTGTGACCAAATCGACCAAATGTTCAGGAAAAAAGTTAAGTGGAACGGTTTTAGTCATAGTACTCAACCCTTATTAATATTACTCAAATGTTAACTGCGATACTGACAAAAAAGTTAAACTTTCCGTTATCTCTGAAGCGCACGTACGTCACGAACTTACTTCATCCACAGCTGAAGGTGATCTTAAAAGTCGAAAGCCGAGCAGTTCTTTGTCGCTGATGTCTTAAGGCGACGATGCTCAGAACTTCAGCAGGCAAAAAATATTTTTGGAATGTCTTTTTGTGTGCACTGGAAGACCGAACCTGCAGCTTTTATTTCGCTTTAGGGACATACGACAGTTAATGGAACGGATTTTGCCTGTGAACGAAGAAAATTGATGCATATGGTATGCTTCATGCATATTTTCTCTCTTGAATTATCTACATGAGTTTCAGCATAAAGAATGTTCTGAAATTTTAATGGGTTCTACCTGAATGAGAAAGTTATTTATGGTTAAAGAGACAGGCATTTATTACGCAAATAAATGATTCTTAAATTTTGGTCGTATTTAGTTGAAATGGTGCTAGTGTTGCTCCGTTTTTAGTTATTTAAAAATATATTCAATTCGTGGCATATACGTATACCTAAAACGTATATAATGAAAAAAAATCTTTCATATTTTAAAGTTCGTAAATGTAACGCTGAAAATCCAAAAATTTCACATATCATAGTAGAAACGTTTAGTAAAATCTTCAAGTCTTTCGAATTTATTTACGATTGAAAAAATACAAACTGAATAATCTACACTCATCAATCAATTATACACACATGGAGAATTTAATGAACAAAAACTTAAAGTAAACAAGCTTCTGTATACTGAAATGCGCTACATACTTCATGATTATACAACGCCAGAGTCTGGAAGTCATCAAAAAACGAACTTGCTTAATTTTCGTGCATTGATTTTTCATAATTAAGAAGAATTCATTAATTCAGTGTTATCGTCTAACAATTTTAATTGAACTGAATGTCTAATACTGAAAAGTAATGCCGACATGTATTGAAATTTTATTTCCTGTTTTTGCTCTATGATTATCAATTTTGACGGACAGTTTTATAGTGTCGAAAAAAACGGACAAAGATAGTCCTTGTGCAAAAATTGGAAGCATCTGCAAGTCATTCAGCTAGAAGCTGTTATTGTTTTCAGTCCAGAATAAACTTTAAACGGTAGTGTTAATATCTAGGGAGCTCAAGGGGAACACAATTTGGTTAAATTTAACTTGAAAATAATCCAATTCAACTCCCGTATTCTATTTATTCTTGTATTGCCTTTATATTTTAATTTGCTCAAGGCAATAGTTCTCTTAAGCATTCATTAAGTTCATTAAGCATTTGCTTAATATTATAGTTCTCTTTAATTTAGTTCTATAGTTCTATCTAATTTACTCGTTTTGTGCTATTCATCTGTTTAGTGCTGTATAAACCTAAAAATTTTCAAAAAATGTATGCTTCGCCCATCGGGCATACGCTGCATCATGCTTTTCCATCCTATCAGCGTATTTTTTTATTGCGCTAAGAAAAAGAATTTTCAAACAATTGTTGCAGTGCTTATACAGCAGAAGATTTATTCTGATTCCACGCCCATTCACGATTTTGTCGTCGGGTTTTAAGTTAATGCATTCTCAAACAGTTGCTGCATTTCCTATACTCATGAAACGCTTTATTTCAGCCCTGTCGCGTATTTCATGTATTTAGCTAATAAATTTCTAACAGTTACCTTTCCAGCATTCGCTTTGCGTATGCAGATTTTGCCTCTTTGCAGTGTTTATGTAGTCGCGTATTTTCAAATGTATTTTCGAACAGTTGATGCATTGCCTACCCTGCATCCGCGTTCTAATAATTTTCGTCCTGTCTTGTACATGTTAACGACTTTTAAGCAAATTACGAGTCTCACAGTCGTTCCAGGAGGGTCGGGAAAAACAACTGGGAAAGGAAGATCTCCTGTAACACTGACCTGATTACACGCACCTCAGCAACGCTTTAGGTTATGAACCTGAAGCAAGAGCCTGCAGATATAATTATATAAATGAAGTGCAGCTCAGCCCCGTATTTTAAATGTTCAAATTTATTTATTTTAATTGATCCACCGCACTAATTTTTCAGCATTCATGTGTATGCTGTAAGTTTGAAAAGTATCGGTGGCTTAAAAAATAATAATAAAAATAAAAATGAAAAACTAGTTTGTAAGCGATCGTATGTTTACGATAAATCGTTTTTATAGGACAAACGATAAATTTTAACCGCAGAGATACTAATTGGATGCGCATGTCGTCGAAACGGCCATTACTGAGATTAGCAGCAGTCAGTGATTAAGATAATCAGTGATTAAGATAAGGTCTCGGAACCTGCCCTCCTTTCATGAAGATAATATCGAATAAAAATTATCTCCGTATTAAAGAATTATATAACTAATTATTAAGTTCATGAGTGTCCTCGCATACCTAATGAACAGAAATTTTTGCTGAAGGTTCTAAATTATTTTCACGAATCGCAAGATAATTTCAAAACCTAGAGCTTTCCTAATGAAATTTGGAAGGAAAATTAGAATCTTAGTTAGTTAAGCATCTCATGATTAGGTGATATTCGATTAATAGCAAGTAAAATTATGTACGTATTGATCATATCGTGAAAACAACAGCCAATATAAATGGAACATTATTTATTGAATATTTCTGCAAGCATGTTGAAAGTAACAAACAAATTGTGAGTGTAACATCTATAATGAGTTTATTTTTCGTAAAAATTCTCGAAGAGTTGGACGTGCCAGAACCATAGTGGTGGAATTTCGATCGTTTACACTATAAGAGATAATTTAGTAAACATTTATCAACGTGAACAACATAGTTTTTGACACTTTATTTGAAAGCGATTCACTTGAAGAGTTACTGAATGAAAGCGTTGGAACTGGAGCATTGTCATTAATAATGCGAGGCCTCCGGCACTTCCATGAGAAGATAAATAGATGATCATGTCCATGGAAAGCTATCAGAATGTGGATTAATCATCTAAGAATCTGTCAGCCTGATTACACATACTGTATAGGTATACATGATAATGACTAGGATTACTGTTCAGCATGACTTTTTTGGAATCGATATCGGCTTTGTAGAAAATATTGCAAATGACTGCATCTTATCTTAAGTTGTCTTTGAGAGGTATGGTGTATTGATCTAATTTCAGGAATCACAGGAGATTTAAAAATCAGACAGGTGAATGAGATATTAAACCGCAGATGATTTTAAATTTTACTACAAAATTACTTATATAAATATTTAATTAAGTTTTTTCATATATCACACTCCTTATATATAATAAAAATTGTGACAGTTTTCTGCAGAAATCTACATTTGAGTTAAGCAGTTAAAAATGCAAAGCAGTATTTTTCTTCTATGTACAGAGGTTTATTTCGATGCACCTAATAATTCTCATCCGGACAGACAGTTCTTGAGCGCAATTAGAATTTCCGCCGATTTGTCAGACACTTTATTTTGTCGTGAAGCATGCATGGCAATAGCCGTATAGCTCTTGGCTCAATTACCTTATGAACCTAGAGTAACCTTATGAACTTTCAGGCTGCTTAAATTCCGAAAGTCTTTTTTCTTAATCGGGCTCTTCCTCGCGCTGTGTTTTAAATTTGAAAGAAAAACATGTTTACGAACGCTGCGCGCTGTGCTTTAAACTTGAAAAAAATAATGCTTACCAACGCTGCGTATGCGCTGATGTAGAAGCTTGCCTACCGTTATTTCGTGGACAGATGCTTGGTTTTTGTAGCTCACGCCGTGCCGGTCTCGCGCAACCGTTAAAATATGTGTGTACAAGCCGGCTAAGACACCTCGATCTCATGTTGACTCTTACATGGAAATGACAGCCGTTAAATTGCGTTAAAGACGTAGTTTTTTAAAGTAATATCTGTGGTGTTGATTGGTGTTGATATTATAGGCACTTGTGGCTTTTTTAAGCTTTAGCTGTGTAGTTAAAGGTGATTACTGGGAACATTTACACTTAGATCCGAAGCTTCAGCGAAGTTTGTTGCTATCATTTCCTGTTAACTAACTGGAAACGTTCGATATGAATGAATATAGGTTAGATCTTGTTTTGGCTTTTCACTAGCTAGAAATCTTGAATAATTTCATCAAGATAACAATTATTTCGAACTATAAGCCTTTATATTTACGCATAAAAATGAATTTTCTATAGCCGACTGCTAGAACGCACACGGCGAGGAATTTGCAGAAAATCAGGATTCACACGTAGCTCCTTTTCTCCTTAAGATCAAGCGAAAGTCTTCACGAGAAAACTCGGGAAAGTTGAGTACCGTTCTACTACTTCTAGGTTATATTCAATAGCCTGTGAAATGGAACATATGGCCCATAGAATCCTGATCGAAGAATGCCAATACGCTAGTTTTTGATTGATTATCATTAGATAGGCTAGAAAAAAAGATTTAAAGAACTTTCCAATGAAATCACGCGATCAATCTTTACCAAAAAATAATAATTTATTGAAAAAATCACCTTTATCATGACCTTTTTCCAAAAAATGTCTTAAGTGTATAAAAAATTTCACAAACTCGATTCCTACGATTCTTATAGGTAATGATGTACCTTCTTTCATTACTTAACAAAGCATAAAAAGAAGTTTTTCCCTTTAAATTACCAGAAAGAAACAAATCAATTATTCAATACTCAGTCAGAAACGCCATCTGTTCTACGCCTCCGCCTCAGAGCGTAAACACGGATGACCCGAATATTTACTCGTCCCCACGTATACGGCCAAGAAACATCTGCCTCGTAGATTACACGGTGCCACTTGCAAAATTTTAAATTGTTATTGCAGCATTAGCAAAATTATTGTGAATAAGAAATCAGCGTTTAAAAGTAAATTTTTAAAGGAAAAACATAGAAATTAGCAGTCGAATATGAAAGAAAAATTTGCAGGACGTAAAATATTACAAATATATCATTTTATAAAAAATGTAAGCACATATTTCGAATGTTTTTTTAATTAATTTATACACTCAAATCTGATAACGTTTATAGTCTGACGCATTTAGTTGAGATGTAAAATACGCAAATTATACTCTTTGTCTATTGCAAGAAATATTCCTATCCCTGGGAACTGCAACGCACCTTAATAGTGATCCTAACACAACACAATTCATTTTTCATGCATTCTTAACTCGAGGTTAATGTTTGGCTGTCTTCAATTGAGATATAGAAGTCATTTTTCGATATTATTAAATATTTTAAGTTTGCCAATGCACTCAAATTTTAACTATCATTTACTGATGTAATATCGTTTGCATTTTCAACTGCGTTTCTTAACGCAAGATGTTACTCAAATGTGTTTTCTAGCTTCTGTAGCAGTCAGATTGTTCATTTCTACTCTATTCTTCTAGCAACGCCATCAACAATAAAATGTAATCATTGAATCTACTGTGGTTTGTGAACAATTAAATCTCTGATTTTATTCAATTTACCTCTCGTGGTTTTAATAGTACGGTTTCTTAGGGCTTAATCGGTATTTTATTCACAGCTTCGTAAATTAGAAATTTGAATATACTAAAGCATAACTAACCAGCTGAATCCTGAGTTACTCGCAAAGTTATGTATTTCTACTACATAATATTACCCAACATTCACTACTTCATTGGCAAACTCAAGTGCCAAAGCGAGGCAATGCAAGACTACTTCATTCCTTCTTAAAAAACGGTGATCAGGAATCCGGAATCTGATCAATCCGGATTTTTTCCTCCTCTTGCGTGATCCGCAGAGGAGGTTTTGCACGCAGAACCAATTTACAGAGCCTAATTTGCTTGCCAAGCTTTGTTCATACAAAATTTTTGTCCTGGTCTCTGTGAATAACGGACCCAGTGACCTGCCTTAATTACAAGTCTTCGGTCACGCAGCGTGCGTCTCGTAAATAGCGAGCCAAGTTTGCAGCGTGCTTGCCTGTCGTTGCTTTAGCTTGAACTCTTTTGCGATAACGTGTCATAATTAGCAGTTCGTGTCATTATGAACAATCGTGTCATTATGAACAGTTCGTGTTGTTATGAGTAGTTCGTGTCGTTCTGAGCAGTTCGTGTCATTGTGAACAGTTCGTGCATTATGAGCATCATATTCAATCTAAGGAATTTTGTTACGCATGCACACATTTATACATGACAAGATGGAGGTGGTAATTCTTGAAATTTTAGTTTTCTTGAATCCTCCTGTGAATTTGTGCGAGAGGGCGTATCTGGGGCGCAATGATTCCTCGAAATCAATATTACCAGATTTTTCTGAAGGATATTTATTGAAAAATTAACGCATGTCTGGGGTGATTTAAAAAATATGACTCACAGTGGAGTAGTAGATACTTCCAAAAACAATTCAAGTTTTTACATTACTCTAATATATAAACATCAATCACATCATTGCACGAACTGACGTTCCATATGTGTGTAGAGCGTCTAGACGCTATATTTCATACGCATCTTTGTTATTTCACTTATTTGCATGTAACAAATATTTGCATCGTTAAGTTGATTTGCATGTAAAATGCATGCAGATATTTCGCTTGTTGAATGGGCAAGGGGAAGAAACTATGTTCAAGCAGAAGCAACAGTTCTCCTCCCTGAAGTCAGTTTGTAATTATCGACTCCATTATTCGGAATAAAACGCATTCTTTTACCGATTCTAACGATACATGGTAAAATATAGGGGAGGGAGACAGTTAAGTTGTTTTTCTCGTTCGCTAATTTTTGCAGAGAGTAAAAATTTACGTCCTGTAAAATTTTTTGTGTTATATGAGTGAGTATGTTTTCTAAGTATGATAGTTGAGAGTTAGTGTGTTTAAGTAAATAAATTGTAAAGTGCAAAAAAATGTTTGTTTTTGAAAGAATGCCAATGCGTATTTTCATTCTTTATCCAGTTTATAATTTTTCCACTGACAATTAGAAAACAAAGATCTAATAATTTATTTTTATTCCAGGCTTTGTGTTGCTGACGGCCTTCTTGGCAGTTAGTAGCCCACTGGAGGTTCTCGAATCTTCTTTCAAGCGCATCGGGCAAATCTCGGGAAATGCTGCCGGAAGATCTTTAACCAATCGCAACAAGCAGCCATTCGAAATTCTCGAGCAGTCCTTCAGGTACATATCTCCTCCCGTACAACAACCGAGGATGTACTCGTCGAAAATTCAAGATCGAATTGAAAATCAGTATAATCATGCAGGAGACAATTCGAAGAAAACGGTCTCAAATTGGCGGTTTACGTCACTGCCCTCACGTGATGGACCTTCCTCAGTTTTGGAGTACACTGGCGATAAAACACAGCGACCCTCCATATCAACAACTCAACAGCCAGACAAGAGCCCACCAGTCTTCGTCCGATTAACTCCGTCGCATAGAAATTCGAGTTCATCAACTTCTGACTCTAATAATCCTTCTGTAGTCATTCGATCACTGCCTTTTTCGACGAAGCCTTCATTGGAAACGTCAACCTCTAATTCGAAGCCAGAGTTCTCGACTCTCAGGTCATGGATGGAAAATAAGGCCAAAAATCAGGCTCAGATGATCGAAAACAAAGACATATTCGCCACTTCAACTGAAGTAACGCCAACAGTGCCTCGACGTTTCGCCAGCCCTAGGAGGCCGTTTAATATTCAAAGACCTTGGGGTAGTTCCTCGCCGAAGATTGAAGAATTAATTGCACCAAAAAGGGTTGAAATTAGCATTGATAAAGTAGTTTCACCGCAAAAGAAGACATCAGCCCCACCTACTCGAAAATCGATTGCAGAAGTTATTGGTAGCCTTGATAATAACTCACATTTGAAGTCAAAGCTTGTGACTCCATCACTGTTTTCTCCCACTGTGACACCTGTTCATGCGCCAGTTGAAATTTCTGTGCTCAGAAGTCATCTTGCTGACAGCAAATCACATGGAGCGAGGAAAGTATTGAAGGACAAACTCAGCCCGGGCAAGGAAGATGTCGATGCTAATGTTCTTATTAATGTTTTTGCCCACGACAATCAGCAAGATTTGAAAAATACCAACGCACTGCAGCCAACTAAAACAAGTCCTAATCCTGTAGCCAGCGGCTCCAGGGTTCAATTCCAACCAGTTCTTCCTGGAGAGGTAAATATCCTTAGATTGCCAATCAGGTACCCAAATGGGGATAAATCATCATTTAATGCTCCTCCTTCTTCAGTAGGGGCTCCACCTAGCAGGAGTACTGCAGGGGTAAAACCTCTTCAGTACATCATTCAAAGCAAGCCAACAAAAACAGAGGAAGCATTTAGCTTCCAAACACCAACTCCAGTCAAATTTATTGAAGATGGTAATGATGGTAAGACAATTGAGGGTCCAAAACGAACGAGTGATGTTATTCGGTTTTCAAAAAGTCCCATTTCACATCATAAGACAAAATATATCAGCCCTGGCTCACAAGATGGAAAAAACACTCCGATCCCGTTGTTTGGGGAGATGAGTGTCACCCAAACAGTAAATGGGGGCTTTAGTTCCTCAAAAGTATCGGAGCAGCATGATAAGAACCCCGTTGATGAAAATAAAGAAGCTAAGAACTCAACTTCTGTGCGCAACAAATATCTTAGAAGGCCTCATTCTCTAGAGACTCGTGATGAATTGTCCCTGAAAGCTGATGGGGTGGCAGTTATGACATCCACGGAAATAATATCTTATTATGAAAAGCTCAAACATGATATTTATGACATTCTTAATAAAATTCAAACAAATCAACAGTTAGAAGCTCTCAAGTTAGCTAATGAAAACAAACTGAAAGTGTCAGATGTAGAGCTACAGATTAAGAGCCCGGATCACACTCTTAACTTTAACTATGGAGACGAAGACAAGCCTCCTCAACTAGATATTGCTAAGGTTCTGAGCATAATAAGAAATTTCAAGGATAGAACTACAGCCAAAGAAGTTTCTGAATCCACTATGTATAATATTGCTGAAACTATCTTAAAACATATCAATGAGAAAGAGAGATCTTCCTCAATTAAGACCACCCCAATTAATTATTCAAAGGAGCAGCAAAACTACGATACTGTAACCAAACCTCCTGACGCTGTAGATATAGACTCTTCAGAGTATGACTACCATTACGTATACTATGATGACAAGGGAAATAAATTTCTGCCTGAAACTTTTAACCTGTTTGATAAGAAAAAAATAATTTCGCCTTCTGATGAATTCACGCAGGCCTTCCTTGCAAAGCACACATCTAAATTATCCGCAATGCTGGCAGAGGTTCTTCAAAATGATGCAAATAACAAAGCCACTTTAATAAATCCAATCGAATTTTTGGAATCAGCGATTTCAAATCAAACTACTGAAACACCTCATAGCCAAAAAAACAATTTTCAACCAAATTTGTTGCTTAATCATGCCGATAAAATAATAACAACTAGCAATAGACCAACAACAAATGATAGACCATCAACAAACGATAGACCAAAAACTAACAATAGACCAACAACAAACGATAGACCAACAACAAGCACTAGACCAATAGAGTCAGCAAACGACGCTGATATTTTTACATCGACGATTGCTGCGCCTGTTTTAGAAGAATTCGGCTCCTTTGAAACTCCTTCTACTACAGAGTTCTCGATTACCGACCTGAGTACCACGTTGAAATATGAAACTACGACCGCGCCAGCAAAGGACTCTCCAGTCAAAGAAACGACGAAAAGACGAAATTCTCAACCTCCGGTTACACATACGAAAAATACTCTTTTTCTAGACAGCCCACCGAGTGAAACAACAATAAAAACTGAGATCATTCCAACTACTGAGCAAAATCAATTTCCACAGCAGGTTAATCAGTTATTCGGACATCAACAGCCTCAAAAAACGAGAGTAAAAGTAATTTATGAGAATAAACCAGAAGAGGATAAGGAGGTCAGTGCGCTAAAATGTTTGTACAAAGTTTTACGCATAATACGAGGTTCAACTAAACATTAATTAAACATTAGTAACTATATGATACATACATCTAAAAATTGTACAAATATAACAATAACGCTCACTTGAAACACCCCAATACACAATTAAAAATTTCAAATGTAAATAATGGCCACTACATTTGGATCCTCATTTTCACTTGTCTGGTCAAACCTTAACAATATTTTAAGATGATGAACAACTGGAAATAATGAGGAACACATTTTAGCCAACGACAGGGTAATAATGTCTCTGGATTTCAATTTATGTAACATTGGTTTCCGGTTGTAATTGAAATTCTAAGAAAGTTTCCATGTCAAACATGGAGCCATTTAAATCACAACGTATATATCAGAAGTTAAAAGGTTTTAAGGTGTACAATTCGATACTACTGGGGCATCTTAGACAAACATAATAAATATTTAAGTGTAAATCATATGGTTTGAGAGCTGCGTTGGTGTCAAACAGGAATGGACTTACTTTTTGTCATGTGGAAACGTGAATAAGATGCATGAATTCTGGTTATTCTGCCTATTCCCATGAGATATATGCATAACTTCACATATCTTCATCCATGTGGTCTGGGATAAAAAGGTTTATATTGAGTAGAAAAATGCCATCGAAATTCATATTTTAAAATTATTCAAAATGTCGTATGAGTTGTAAGTTCATGTAAGTATTCAAAGATATAAATATTTCCGTGTTGACTATAAAAATCTGCATCATAAGCTGATTTCAATTGTGATTACACCAACACGTTTATGCGCTTTCTTGATACAGTCCTACGATATTACAGTTGGTGTCTAATTTTTGTACATTTTTTCTACAGATGGGGCAGGATGGGGGAGCCTATTGTGATGTACTTCGGGTTTAATCTAAGATAATTAAATCTATAACATTAAAAGGAAAAACAGAAAATTTTGATATCCTAAAAATTCATTAACATAATTAATTATCTTCATACCTCTTATAAATTTTCATAATTTTTAAATCAGGCCACCGTGATAGCATTAATTAATAAGTAACTGTACAGACAAATACGTTCCGAATAATATCATCATTAGTTAATTATTTACTATTCCTCAAGGATCAAGTCTTAATGGGATGTTCAATCAACATGCATACGTCGCATTCAACGTTGATTTACCCATTAGACTTTAGATCACTCAGTTAACGTATGAAGATTTTTCAAACGTCAACTGACTGATCTACGAGGAGGTTATGTAATTGAGAATTTTTAATTGTAAACAAAAATACTCACTAAAATTTCTATCGTTGCCTCAAACTGTTCCATAGTTTTAAATAGTACAGTTAAAATACATTATAAACTCCAGTTGTACATTTATAATCTAATTTTACAGAACGTATTAACATTGGTACTAACATCTGGGCAACGTTCAGTCACGGCTCACAAGTTTCGTGGAGGTATAATGCTGGAATATTTGATATATTGAAATATGACGGGGTTCCCGCTATTTTTTCCATTTAGTTTGGTAACCCTGGTGCCGGGTCTAAGGTCTTGCCACATCCTGGAGCTGGCAACTCTGCGCTGGAAACCCTGGCTGGAGCTGGCGCTGTGGCACTGATGGCTTATGGCATATCATACGCATTGCCTTTAGCGGCTCCGCTCATAACCCGGTGAGTCGACGGATTATCAACAACTGAATATTTATCTCTACATTGTCTACGAATAAGTCAACCGTCATTAATGCTATTCGGATCTAAAGGCCTGGTAACGGGAGTTCTTGCCAGAAGACCATCGCTTAATTAATTTAATTCTAATGGATACATTGAAATAATCAATGCTATTCATATGTAAAAGCCTGACCGTTAATAAAACAATGGTTTAAAGGGAAAAATTAAGAGAAGCCAAATATTCTGCATGAATTTTCACAATTTCTATGAATTGCACATTGCCGATGGCAGCCTCTTTAGGGTACCAAGAAATCAGACGGTGACTGAGTATATAATCGTAATGTTGCCTAACGTAAAAATACCCCCGAGCGCATGAACGTCCATTAAGGAGTATGAAAGTTTTGGTAAAAAAATATTTCCTGACCAGTTATTTTATTGCTATCCAAATCCTACCTTTCTTCTTCCCGGACAATTATTTAGTCTCTTAAGATTTATCTTGACTTTCATTAGCAGACCGTGGCATGAGGTCACATCGATGACCCACGCGAAAATTTTACTGTAAAAATTCTTGGATATTTGGCCATGAGATATTTGCGAAGGAGGCACACGTAACGCACGAATTTCTTTAATTATTATTTCATCAAAGCATTTTACTGTAAATGAACAAAAAACAGATTTTCAGAAATAACTCCTTCTGTGGATCCATTGTGCCGTCAGAGATGTAAAGAAATCAGATTCAGATTTTTGGATATATATTTCAATTGGACGTTCCCATAAACTTGTATTATAGTATCTCATCCACACGGTCATCTTGTATTCTAGATTTAGTTAAATGAGTTGGCTAATGCGGTGTTTTTACCCTAACTTAAAATGAGTTGACTAATGCGGTATTTTTGCCCTAACTTGAAATGAGTTGGCTAATGCGGTATTTTTTCTCTAACTTAAAATGAGTTGGCTAATGCGGTATTTTTTCTCTAACTTAAAATGAGTTGGCTAATGCGGTATTTTTACCCTAACTTATATCATTGTTTTCCAGACGTGAAGGATCTTCTGGGGAAACTCCCATTTCCCGGCTCATGAATTGGCTCGACAGCTCGAGATCCAACAACAAGAAGAAGAGGAGGAAAGATTTCAAGAAAAATACGCGCTACGATTCTGGTGAGATTTTGGGAAGGGTTTCGTTTTAGACTTTTTGGTGATATTTCACATTCATATTGTTTCAAGGGAAAATTTTGAAATCTATGAGGAAACAGTTAAAATGAGAAAATTTTGGGGGTACTTAGAGCCACTGATGGCGTTTCAAATTTTTTGATAGAATACTACTATTGTTTTCAGTATATTTTTTTTTCTATGCATTAGTGAGAATAATTTTTACGCTAAATCAAGAGTAATTTCAAGTACCTCAAACAATACAGAATAAAAACGACAATTAATGCTAAAAAATATTTTAATCCGATTTAATACCCAGAAATAGATGATGCAATGTTCAAATAGTGACACCCTTTCTCAGCGCATTGCCATTCTACTTGGCTGAACTTGGTCAGGGTAACGCACAAAGGGCAAAAATGCATCGCTATTTAGACAAATTTTCACTCTTTTTATCTTAAATATGCTCAAATTATTGATTAATATCTATTTTCAGGCATACCTCTGACTGCAGTGTCCAACAGAACGGCTTCCTATCTATATCCAGACTACTACGATTATTACGCAGAATACGTTGACGTCGGTGAAGCTGAAATCAACAAACCTGTTCCAGCTTACGTGGACTATGAAATCGAACAACCCGAGGAGATTCCTACTAGATATCGTGGTGATTTTAAAGACACCATTCCATACGACGATGATACATATCCGTTCCCTTCCAAATTCAGCAACATCGCCAAGTCTGTCGCACCAAAAGATGGGGGACAGAAAGCTGAGGAGCGAAACACCGACGCAGCTTTGCCTCCTGGCAAGCACATCGGGTCTGATTACTATAGTTTCGGATACGACCCAACAGATGGAGCGATCGGTGATGATCCCCCTAACGAAAGTGCTATTTTCGGGAAAGTTACCTACGAATATGACTTTACAAATACTCACATCAACCCCGCAGTTGTCGGGAAGGAAACTCGGTCAGAATACTATGCGTTTCCTCCAGGACAGACTGCAGGTGCCACTGAAAGAGAAGGTTCAACCGCAGGAGCAGCGGTTAGTAAACTCGTTTATCTTAGACTTCCGCTGATATTTTGGAAATAATGAAGTATATTTATAAATACTACTTTCAATTTTTGTGCCATTGAGGTTTGAATGTAATTCAACGTAAATAAGGAACTGATGATGCCCTGATATTTTAAATTAATCGCAACCAGTTTTTAAATTTAACTGTTGTTATTTTATTTGCTCCTCAGGTTTCGCCAGGCGTGGCAGTAAGACCCGGAATTCCTGTCCCGTTGAGACCTGGACCTAAATCAAAGCCTCCGCAATCCACTAATTTTTTCTCTAATATTTTTTCTCTTGGAAACATTTTCAATCGAAGGACGGAGAGAGTAAATCGCCCTCCAAAGCCCCATAGGGTTCATCCGCAAAAACCCATCGTTGTAAGAAATGCTCGAATTTTCCCTAAAGTACCATCAAGCAAAGTGGATACTTCAGACAATCATCAGTACGCTCGACAGTCCAAAGAAATAAATAACATCTTATCCACAATTGACGAACACAGACCACTCATGACGTATTCAGAAGATCGATCGGATATACGGAGGAAAAATACAGGAGTTCGACCAAAGATTGACGAAGAGCTGTTCTCCAAAAAGAGGGAGGACAACATTCGAGTTGGAGGAGGTGGCGTTGCCCTGTCTTCAGATACATCCAAGATCGGAGGTGGAGGTTTTCGATTGCCCTCACTGTCGACTCCGACTAAGATGGCTGGGAACAGAAATCCTCAGTACCCTTCATACGTTTCCTTGGAACAGTGAGAAACGGAAAGAGGGAATAGAGGAGGTTTTTTTTAGTATGTGCTCTATTCACTATTTCGTACTTCCATTTGTTTGATAGGTTTGAAATTCAGACGCCAAATAATATGATTGATTGGTACAAAAACTATTCACTTATTTCACATCGATGCTGCTGACATTAGTCCTAGAATTTTGAGCAAGTCCACTGGTAATAACTTGAATGCATTTGATCGAGCTACTACTTGGATTCACGACCGTGATATTTCATAGCCAGCCGAGACTCGAACTCACGACTTACTACTCTATTTTAGTAGCTCTCAATAACACTTTCATGAGGAATTTAATATAATGAGATGATAATCACATTTTCACTGCTCTTTAATTCCAGAGTTAATCGTCTGGCAGAAGAAGAGATGGCAGGCGTGGTGAAAGGTTATTCGCATCGGTTAGACGCCCCGTGGTCTCCTCCAGAGGAAGGCGACATCTTTCCCCGTCCCATTGACCTGACAAGCGCCGGCAGTAAAGTTAATTTATTTGATGAAGCGGATTTGAATCAAGGTTATCACTTGAATGCTGATAGCACCGATTACATTTATAAGACCAGAGATAGTGCATATACAAATGTGAACGCAAATCATGGAGTCGAATCTAAACCAGCGACTTTACGAACCTTGGCTCCCGATTATAATGACTTCGACTATGTTGATGTCAGGGGCAGCAGCGCAGATGTTGAAAGTAAGCGTACACTTTCGACATATGAAAGTAAACCTGATAATCGATAAAGTTTATTTTATGTTTCATCCGCATTGTTATCATTCGAATGCATGAATATTTGTCTACTAGTTTCAATCACAAAAATTGAGACATTCATCCTCTTAAAGTGGAAGCTGCAATCTAAATGCAACAGACGAATTTTATGATGAGTTTTCCCCCTTCGACAAATAAACTAATAAACATAGCTAAGATAAACTTGCATGCACTTCCATTGCGGAAAACCTAAAAACTGTAATTTTCTTAGTAGGGTTTCAGCTTAGATTTATGTGGGTGAGCAGATAACACAAAAAATGATTGTTTTGAGCTTTACGCTCCAGTGATAACAAGCAATTAATAAACAGAATGGCGTATCAACGTGCAACCTGTGATGTCAGTCAGTGATGCAATTCACTCAACAGTAGAGAAAAATCAAGAAGTGAACGAGGTAATTTTTCTAAATAGGAAATTGGTAATGGTTTTAGATATTACTTTTCACGACATTTTTTGCTTGCGACTATCGTAATTTTCGGAATGTTATCTTTTCAGATCGATAAATTTTTTGCCGTAAGTTATTGTAACTTAAAAATTTCTCTTTAGGCTTACATAATAATGTACAGAGCGCGGTTTAAAATAAGTTATTTATTTATTTATATACTTGTTACAAATGTAGTGTAAATGAATCTTTGGTGTGCTTGGCTACTGATAATTAATATCTAAATTATTAGTAGAACAATTAATGTGTAGGAGGTTGAGAATAACATCTCGATACTGCCTCGAAAATTTTTTGTTATAAGAATACATGTTTAACATGAGATAATATATATTTTCTTATCCGCAGTGATCGTGAGCCTCAAACCGCAGAGCGTTATTGCGTGAAATGCTAAGTTTTCATTGTTTTTTTTTATAGTTTTTTTCATTGTCAAGTCGACAATGATAGCTGTCTGATGACTAGCTGCCGATAAACCATAATCTCGGATTTATTGAGATAAAAAATCATCTAACCGCTAAAAAGCAAAAGAAAAAAAAGTAAAAAATCAGCTAAAATGAGCGAGCAAAAGAGAGGATAGCATGCGCCTCAGTTTTTGACACAATGAAAGAAACCCAAACTGAGGCCAAAAAAATTTTCTCCATCGAGAAAATGACGTTCAGATTTGAAATCTACAGATAGATATCCTCGTTTCAAATTTATTTAATTAACTGAAAAACGAAAATCTTGTCCACAGGTTCATTAAAGGTAAACGATTCGCAGTGATATACCTTATATTTTGATGATGTATAACATATAAAAAAATAATTTAATTATCTAATCTAAATGATAACGTTTTTAAACTTCCTTGGTGGTGTGACACTGTCATGGTAACGTTCATAATTCTATCGTCCCATAAATTGGACAGATTACTAATTGCTTAATCATTTTGCTGGAAAAATTGTGTTTTAATTCTTACTGAAAGACCATTGATAAAATTAATTTGGAAACGAAGACTATTGGAAAACCTCATAAAATTTTGATTTCGGATATATTTCATTTAATACCAACGTTGGTTTCATCAAGCCATTCTAAATTTCTAAATGTAATAACATTACATTTTAATTTCAAAAAGATAAAAAGTAAAATATTTCTGGTTAGTTAATTAACGAAGTTATTGTTACGTTTCATGAACAATGTATTCATATATTAAAAAGTCATCAAGAAGGATGATTCGCTGGGACTGATTTTCTTCCAAACATTGCGAGCCTTTGTTGTTTTTCCCATTTTTTGAGCTCACGTTGAACCCGAAATTTTTACCGACTTCAAAAGAGTTTTCTATTTGACGGTTAACGGGAAAAATGTCGTTTCTTTTTCTGCATACTAAACAAATTTTCTTGCACCAAAATGAGAAAAGCACGACTTGCATTAAAGTTTGAAAGATAATTGTTTAATTGTTAACAAAAGGATCTCTTTTGAAGTGTGATGACCGATTCTTCACATTCTCGTTTCGAACCGTGGATTTAGACGTGTGAAAAGTCACGGTAGTTACTTTTATTGGCACACCAGATGGTCCTTCAACGAAGTATTCGTTCTCGGTAACTTTTGCTCCTTCTGGAATATTTTGCTTTCTAACTTTGGATTTTTTAGGGATAGCGAAAGAAGGTTCTTTTGGAATTGTAAATTGTGGCTCCTCTGGCTCAGGGTAATTTTTTTGCTTCTTTTCCTTAGGTTTTTCTTTGATTTTTTTCTTATAGTCAATTACAAATTGGGGTTCTTTATACTCAAAGTCTTCATCTCCGAAGTCGAAACCTGGCAGTTCATAATCATCTCTCATTTCCGGAAAATCATCCACTGTCGGTAAAAGAGATTCATAATCAACAGGCTTTTTCGTTGTTGTTTTGGGAGCTTCGTGTACTTGATTCTGAATAACATGACTTTGATGGAGAGGCGCATGAGTAGGTTGCACCAGATGAGGTTGATAAGCAACATTTGCAGGTGTATTCTGAATCACTTGTTGATTTTGAGTAAAAATCGGGGTTGGGTTTTGCTGCTGATATTGAGTGTTATATTGGTTAATGGGCTGAGGTAGAACCAGCTGATTGAAAGGATGGTGGATAATGTGCTGATGGTCTTGTGGTAGTCCTGTTTTCTGGTGGATATGCTGCAAGGGGGGATGAGTTGGCTGCTGGAACTGCTGTTGTGTCTGATGGATCGGAACAGGTGCATTGGTCGGCTGTGTAACGACTGCATTCGCAGGCGGTGGATTGCGTTCTCTTGGCAACGCTGTGGACCGTAATGGAGACACGACTGTTTTTTGGACATTTTGCGGAGAAATAGCATTAACTTGATGACCAACATGGTTTCTAATAGGAATCTGAACTGTACGTCTAGCAAAATCCACCACGGGAATGTTTGCATGCGTCACCACCGCGGCGGGAGTAGATTCTGTAACAACCCGTGCGCGTTGTTGAATTTGGTTGACTCGAACTGGTGACAAGTTTCTCACGTTTGTAGGTGGTGAAATAGGCTGGGCCACTGCTACAAGTTTTGGATTAAGCCTCTGTCGAAAAGACTGTGTGGGTTTTGTGGGTTTCACGACACTGGAGTGCTCTTTAATAACTCTTATTGGTATTTTCTTTAATTCAATTGTTTTTGGCGAGTTGGTTTGAACAGAAGACACGGGAGATCCTTCTCCAGATATTGCTGTCGTATCAGGAGTTGTGGAGGCGTGGCTTGAAGATTTTATTTCAGGTGTTGGCACGGCATTCTGCCTCGCCCTCGCACGAGCTCTGATGAGTTTCAGCAATCTTTCGCGCTGAGCACCATGCCTTCTGCGGTCAGTTTGCAAAAGGCTTGCATCCAATTGTTTGAGTGATGGCTGTTCATTGTCAATAGCATTCAATGTTTGATCAGATTCGGACGTCGAAATCGTAGGTTTACTTTCTTCGAGTGGTTCTGAATCCGTTTCTAAACCAATTTTGGCAGGTTCGTGACTTAAGGCATTCAGAATAGTAGGTGGGGTGGATTTTCCGTAATTTGGAAGAGGTAATATTTTCCTTTGCCTCGAACTAACTCGGTTTTGCAACCGAAGTCTTGCACTGAGACTTTTTGGCTTCGTTTCATGCCCTTTAGATTCTACTTGAGCGGAATCCTTACCTAACTCGCGTAAAGTATCATTTGATGTAATTGTTACGCTTAAAATGGGCAAAGTTGTTTTTTGTGTTTCGATTGCGTCAGCAGACGCTTCAGGAGCTTTGATGTCAGTCTTCAGCACCTCCGGTGGTTGTGTAATAACGTCGCCAGTTGATGTAGCAGAAGAATTAGTCTGAACTTCACCTACTTCAGTATCCGCCATGTTATTTTGCGTGCTTCCGGTCCTCAAAGGTCTCCTTCTGTTCAACAACATTTGCCGCATTGTTCGTAAGCGGTCGTTATGATTTACATTTTTGTCATTTGATTCCATTTGGTTAACAGCCAATAGTTCTTTGGCAGGAGCTTCTTCATCCGATGCATTTTGCACTCGTCTTCCTCGTAAACGTCGTCTCTCAATAGTGGACGGGGAAGCTTTCGACGGCTTTTCTGACGTAGTGCCCATCTCAGTAACGGCTTCATTGTTGTTAGGCACTTTCTTTCGATATTTTGCTTGAGCAGTCTTGGTGAACGCAGAAATTTTTTCATTTAGTTTAGTCCCATTACTTATTCTAGCGCGAGGCAACATTAGCCCTGGAATTGTCATTCTAGAACGTGACCTTCTCTTTGCTATGGATTCATTTTTCTCGTCGGCTCTGTTTGCTGGAATGCTTTCGTTCTTGAGTGATTTTTCAGAAATAATTGGCTTGACTGTCGAAATTTCTGGAGCAGCGTCAATTATGTTACTTTCTTGAAGAATTTGAGGAACTTTTGCGATGTCAGTTTGTTCATTAGATGTGGTCGCTTCAACAATTGACGACGACTCAGCTGATATATTAAGAGTCTTATGTGCAGTGGCAGCTTTTGTGGCATTTGCTTTGTCATCAAGTGGTTTTTTTCTGTATCGCTGTGGCATATAAAATACTGGCCTACTTCTAGGTCTGAAATCCTTTACAATTTCGTTCTCATGGTGCTTATGCAGTTTTGTATTCCTGCGAGTGCGTTCAATTTGCTTCGTCTCTGACGGTTCCATGTCGTCGACATTTAAAAAACGTACATTACTGTTATTTTTCAGTTGAGGCGATGGATTCAGCCCAATATAAATGAATTCAATCACGTCACTTGTTTTGTTTTCAGGCTGAGCCGTTGATTTATCTGGGTGAACAATTACTTTTTTCTTCTCGGGTGGAATAAAAAGAGCATCCAGGCCTTTTTCAATAGCTTCGGAAACCATTTCAAGAGTGATGCGATCTCGTTTATTAAGGCCATATGGAATTTGGGCACTGTTTGACTTCGTACCTGGCAAAGAAATGACAGTCCCATTGTCCGAAGCTTTTTTCAAAATGGAAAAGAACTTCAGGTATTGGGGTCTTGTCTCAACTATACTAACTTTTTTTGTAGGGCTATCATGAGCCTTCTTTTCATATTGATTCACTTGTACTGTCGAACCCTCAGAAGATTGATCAGTTTCTTCACTTTTCAAGTTTTGTGGCATCAATGTTGTGAGCTCAGGTGTAGTAGTGGTAACTGAGACGAGCTCTTCATCATTCTGAGACGTTGTTGAATTTGCGGCTCTTGATGTTTTATTCATAGTTGAATATCCCTTATTTTCATTCGTCTGTGATTCAGAAACTAGATTGTCAGTTTTATTTTCAGTTGGAAACTTGAAAGACGTTTCTTGAACAAATTCATAAATTTCAGATTCTTCTATTGCGGAAAAATTGTCACCAAGTGTTATCTTTTTCATACGAATGGCGTTGATTACTGGAGATGAATCATTATGAGCGACCAACCTTTCACTACCATTCCCTACACGTGCATCACCTGAATCGTACGTGTCTCTAATTCCAGCAAAGTGTTCACCCATTTCCGGAAAAGCAGATTCCGAGAATATGGCAATTTTTTCATCCGATTGGTTCTTTCCCCTTCTATTACTAAGAATACTTTTAGGAAAATTTTCATTTCCGTCGGAAGGTATAATGGGATTCAACGTAAGAGGATCGGTCAGTGAATCCTTCAGTGGATTAACTTGATAGTTCATTTTATCTGTTCCGTTGTTATTCTTCTTGTGATTTTGGGTTTGCCTGAGGAGATTTCTGTGGTTTACTGTGTTTTCTAATAGCTTGTTGATTCTTTTGGATCTCTCAGTTTTGATGGCTTCATTTTCCGTATTTTTTGTCGTGTTTGCTTTTTTCTTGGCTTCATTGGTCTTCTTTGATACATCACCTCCCCCTATCGTGTCAAGTAGATCTTTTGTTTCAGTTTCTGTTTGTGGTCGAATATTTGCCAAAGCATCATGGGCTGCCGCCGGCAATGATTGTTCAACGTTGTTTGTCGAGTTCAAAGTAAGTCGGTCAGCGCCGGTACTATTGTTAATTTCCTCGTTGAATATAGAATCACTGACTTTAGCCAAAGTTTCATTTTTTGTTGAAATGTTAGCTTTTTCCATTTCAGAAGCACTAATGTCTCCATTTGGTTGGAACACCGTAATTTTTCCCTGTTTTTCTTCTATCTTTACCAATGCAATCTTGTCTCCTTGATCTGAATCATCTTTAGTTTTTACTTGTGTTTGCTTGGGTCGCCTAATCGCGCTCATGAGTTTTAGAGTTGGTGATGGTCGCGGCGCCTTAGGAGGACAGCTAGGTCTGGGGCAGCAGCCAGGATAAGGTAGGATCTGCGATGGGTGCAAGACGGTGCATCCTTGGGGCAAGTTGGCGGGAATCGGGGGACATCTGAAACGTTCAAACGGATAAAAATATCGATCTTTTACGTTATATTTTTCGGTTTGTAATTTGGAACGACTGATAGAGCAATGCTTCTTAGCTAATGAGAAACGACGAATCGGGGGACTTCTTGGATTTTGCACGTTTACTAGGAATTTTCTTGCAGATTTAATTTAGTTCAAGTGAAAATTAGCAGTAAATAATTACCTAGACAACAAACATTGATTATTTGAGTAAACTTCTATTATTTGATTTTTAGAAAAGCTTTGAATTTTATATGGATTCAATCAATTGTTGAGGTTCAGTGGAAAGCTTTCGCGTAACAAACTTTATGCTTGAGGAAATGGTTGGTAAACCGAGAAAAACTTACGTTTTTTCCAGTAGATAAGGAAATCCCCGCTCTGATCGGCAGAGCATTTTTCTGCAGCCAATCCAATGGATGGCTTGACCGACGCTCATCTTGCCGTACGGCGTTGAGCAGACTCCTGCTGCACCAGACCGCTTCACGATCGTGTTCCCTGAGCGCAAAGTCAAATCTTCATGTATTACTTCGGTATTTTGTTGATTTAAGTGGAAAATACTTTATTATGCTAATAAAACTTAGTATTTAAATAAATATGCTAATAAAACTAAGTATTTGAATAAATATGCTAATAAATTTTAGTATTCGAATATATATAAGGTAATAAAATTTAGTATTTAAATGAAAATGCTAATAAAACTTAGATAAATTTCTAATGCGATTGAGGATTAAACCGATATTTCTCCAAGGTTGAGGCAACTTCAAAATTCAAAGTTATTGTTACTTATTCATATGAGAATTACATACATAGGCTTCTTACTTAGATTGTTAATCATGTTAGATTAGATTAATAAATCATATAATAACGCTTGGTAAAGTTAACTAAAAATTTTAATGTTAATATTTATTTTATATGTTATAGTTTACATTAGTTTTTTGCAACGATGTGGAGCAATTTAGATTTCATAGCCAATTGTTTGTTGTAGGCACGCACTGCGTTCTGCTTCACTATGCTTGACTGAAACTACGGTTCTTAAAGCGGTGTTCTAATATTTCCAAAACAATTCTGGCAACAAAAAACAATGGAACAAATGATTTTTTCTATCGTGAAGACAAACTGCCCCACCTCCTTCGACCTATTGCACGCTCGGTAGCATGAAATTTGCCTCACGTACACAAGGTATTGTTATTTCTCAGCATCCGCCATGATGAAAATACTGGACCGTCTGCTTGAGTGAACACGATCAGAGAACACTATAACCCTAACACAAATATTTTAAATTCACGGTTCATAAAATGCCAGAAAAAGAAATGTGAAACATTATAAAAAACAATTATTGTGAGTATAAATGATTTATTCAATATTAGGATGTATTGTGCATTTACAGTAGAAATTCAACTCCTAACTTTGAAAAATGATTGTAACGGAATAATCAACGAAAAAGATTCAATGTCTAATAATTTTTTTAATTTTATCATCCTAGGTTGTCTAATTAATAGACGAATCAAAAATATTTCGTTGTGATTATTTATTGTCGTACATAATCAGGAACTGGTAAATTTACCTTCGATATGTTATATTTATTTCTAGCTCATACCTTCATCTTTCGATGGAGCTTGTGCTTCCTTATGAAGATCCCGAGGAAACGATCGATAAGGGATTTTTGTTTCCAACTTTTTGTTGTTTACGTTTTTACTTCTCACGTGGTCGTTGTCGTTGTTCTCGTTTCTGTTGCTCTCATTTTTGTTGCTCACGTGTTCCTTGTTCTCGTTTTTTATGCTCTCGTTCTTGTTGCTCTCTTTTTTGTTGCTCTCATTTGTATTGCTCACTTGTTTGTTGCTCTCATTTTTGCTGCTAATATTTATATTGCTCACGTTTTTGCTGCTCTCATTTTTGTTCTTCAGGTTTTTATCAAAATTTTCCATGGACGATGAAACACTCGAAGTCATCGAAACCTTGATAACTGGAAGTGTTTCTGTTGATGTTTCTGAACCACTTACTGTATCCAACGACAAAAATTCTAGAGATGAAACCTTTGTCGCATCCTCGATTACTTCATCGCCATTCGAGACCAGAATCGCGGCACTAAGTGGAACTGTGGCAAGCTTCTTTGTTATAATTTCTACTTCAATAACAGGCTTTTCGGTTGCATTGGTAAAATTGCATCCTTTAGTATCAGGAGGGATCGGAGGAGAAGGTTGAGTTGTAATATTTTTAATGATGCCAAGATTTTTTTCAAGTTCTTTTGTTGTAACATTTTTGCCGGTAGTGAAAGGCAAAGATGCGACAAATATCATAAAAAATAGGTTTTGTATTATATTCATGCTAATTTACCAGCTAATAGATATTACTATCTCTCTGAACTTGATAATAAAACTTTGATAAATGAACGATCACAGAGTAAAAATTTTTTTTTCTTCAGTAAATGAAAAAGATCTTTCCTTCACTGTAAGGAATCTGAAAAGTAAAGGAATGTGTTTAAAATTTGATTACAAAGAGTGAATTTGAATAAATTAGTTTAAGGAAGAGAACTAAGCGCATATAATTAAAAAAAATACTTATATTATCGTGTAATGAAAGCTTGAAACCTATTTAGTACTAAATGCTTAAAGAAGGTTTTGTGCAAAGTGTTCTTCAAACTGTAACTCATTAATTGTATGGAACAAGTCAAGTGCATCTCATCAGAAGCTATTCTCACATCTCCGAAGAGCTCGACTGTCGCTCGGTAGGGCTTCCGCAAGCGCGTTGTAACGTTCACAGAGGCGTAAGTAATTACATTTACTTAATTGTTTTGTAATAAAAGAGAAAAAAACTGTCAAATTATCCGAGAAAATTTCAAAATATCATCGATCAGATTTACAGTAGAGTATTAAAAGTCATTTGTAAAGCCATGAGCCAAACGACGCAATTAATGACACCGATTTAACCACAACAAACAGACGCAAGCGATGCGACGTATTAGTTTTTTTTTGCAATAGGTTACATCGTATCGTCTCCTATCCTCCTCCCAAGGCGGTTACAAACAAAAGCTTACGTCACGTGTGGTTCGTTCGAGAGCTCTTTCAGCTAGTCAAGTGGTGTTGCCATTCGATCGAAACGCGATCAAACAATCGTGTTGACAGATGCGATCAAACAATCGTATTGACCGGAGCGATCAAATAATCGTGTTGCCACGAGCGAACGGCTTGCGGTCAGCGCGAGTTGCAGCGTGCAAAAATTTCTGCTTGTTCTCTCGCCATTTTTTGACCGTGTTGGGTCCGAAGAGAAATTGTATAGGAATTGAAATAATTGCATATTGTTTAGTGTACTATGGTTTAAAATAAATACAATATATTTTGTATTGGCAGTTTATTTTCGTTTACTGTCATGTTATTCATTTTTTCATTAAATGTTACACAATAATATTTCTGTTCCAGGTTATTTATTTAATTGCAGCTATTTTCGTCCGTACTTTCACTAATTGTATTCCTTCCTGGTAAATCCTTGTATACGAATAATCTTAACCAAAGATCAGATAAAGATGTTGCACATCATTGAGGTTCAATTGACCAAATTAACTGAATCAAAATCAGCGTCGGTAAAAAACATTTTCTTAACATGACTCCGAATTAAATATTTAGTTTCGATTTGGAATGAGTGGATTGATTTCGAATCAACTAATTTAAGTGAGACAGTTTTTTAGTATGTTTTATTTCCTGTTCCACTATTAATTTTTCGCTATCTGTGAATAAAGGGGGTTACATATATATGATAGCACTAAATTATGCAGATGTGATTATTGCAAAATTGATGCGTGAACTAATATAATTATTATAGTAATATAACTGCTAATATTGGTATGGAGAGTTTTTAGGAATGTAATGCTACTTGTTATTTTACTATTGAATCGCTGTTAAGTTACATCATCGTCATGTGAAGTAATTAACATAAGATCTACGTAGTTAATAGTTGAAAAATTATGCTATCCTAAAATTTTAAAGGTAATTAGCACGTATGGAACAATTAACATGCGATTATGATGCTCTAGAAGCTGAATTTTTTTTCGAGAATCAGCCTGAACCCGAGATCTTGGTTAAGACTTTGAGAAGTGTATAAAATTTGCTATTTTGCAGAATCATAAAAAGGATTTACAAATTTATCTGCTGCATGAATAGCACAAATAATTATTTTTTGGTAAAAAATATTTCTGATTATAAGAAAAGTAAAACAAACAAAGAAGAAGTGAATATTTTAGATTGAGTCGCTACAATTGAATTTCACTGCATGGTATTGGTAGAGAGCAATTTCATCTTATCACACATTGAAATAAAATTCACTTCTTGATGCACTTCAACGGAAGATGTAAATTTCATTATTTCATTCTTAATAATTCATTATTTCATTTCAAAAAATATCATCCATTTTCTGATCATTATCAAGTTTGTACATATCACAACCACACACAAAAAGTTCTAAAACCCACGTGCTGGTTTACTGTAAAAATAATAGTCCATTATAAAATTGCATAATAATTAAAAAATTTGCTACGCCTCCAAAATCGATCAGTGTTCGTATAGATCATTGAATCCTAATTCACGTGTTTGATGATCACGATCGAGCTAACACCAACGCTTCAGTACAAGAACCAATTGCTGAATGAGACAATCGAAGCCGTTAGGTCTCCAGTCTCTCGTATCGGAGTTTGCAACTACACTGCCCTCGTTCGTGCAGTCTTCATTCGTTCGTGTAGCAATCATTCGTGCAACGCTCGGTAGTGCAACCCTTCATCGTGCAACGCCTCGTTCGTGCAACCCTCGTACGTGCTGCCCTTGTTCGTGTAATCTACGTCAATGCAGCCCTCGTTTATACATGCAACATGCAATCCTAATTCGTGCAGCTCTTTCTCGCTCGTGCAACCCTCGTTCATGCAGCCTTCGTTTGTTCGTGCAGCCTTCGTTTGTTCGTGTAGCCCTCCTTCGAGCAGCTTTCGTTGCTCGTACAACCCTCGTTCGTGCAACCCTCATTCGTGCAGCCCACGAAACAATCACGAGCAAGAGGTCGACTGTTCATGAAACAATGGCGCTATGGACGTGCGTTAGGCAGCGATGTAAACTCTGTGACAAGAAAAACCACAGGAAAAGATTGCTGGTTTTCCACGAGACCTTAATGCTTCAGTGACGTAACCACCATATAGCGCTTGTAACATACTATTTTATACATTATCGAAGAGCGATACGAGCTGATTACATCCTGATTAGAAATTACACATGTTTCTTAGAAAATTAAGGATTCCTTTTCATTCAATTTTGTAAATCTATTTCTCTCTTTAACTTAGTGTGTTTTTACAGTACACACACTACATTTTTTTTGTATGGGTTCCAGGAAATGACTGTATGGTCTTACCTAATTGGGTCGTATTGAGACTCGGATCGTTCGCTATGTTATACAAGGTTCCGAATCCTGGAAAATTGGAAAATTTTAATTTATTTTTCTTCACGAGTTTAAAATTATTTGTCCGTTTTTTTCGCGAGTAAAACCAATGGCATACGTATTGCATTTATTGAAATTATCGATTTTTGAGCTTAGTTTAGTTCCAGACATTGTCGTAAATTCTAGCTTAATAAATAAAATTTCAAAAAAAAAAACTTCAAGTTTAATTTTTAAAGACGTTTCGTCGGCATTCATGCGAACGTTGTAATCGCCATCATCGACTGGTACAATGAAGTAAGAGTTTAAAATTAGCAGAAAGTTTTTCTGCTGTAAACATTTTTGCCTTTGGCACTCGCCCAAAAGGTCATTTCAGTCCGTGAAATTAATATTCATGCCCTAAAATTCATATGTTCGTTTGTGTTCAAGCGGAAATTAAAGCTCCAACAGCGCTTCATTTAGCTTAATTCTGGCTTAAAAAAGAATTCAGGTTGGAACATCAAACAATTTCTTTCAATTCAGCGAGATAGTTTTTTTTTTAATTTTACCAATTTTTAATAATCCAAGATTATAAAAACTAAATAACTTTTGAATTATTGAGATTAAATTTATTATTTTAGACAGTTCGGATGGCATGCCAATATAATAGAATAGGAGTTTAATAATAACTGTGGCACAAGCGTTATCATAAATAACCTTGTATTTTTCAAGCATTCTACTTGATCACCAAAAATTAAAATGTTAAGATAAGATCGTTTTTGACTATTGAAAACCGAGGAACGTAATTATCGAATTAATGAACTCCCATCACTGCTATGGATTCGGAAAAAAATAAGTAATTGACAAATGGAAAGAAGATAGTAAAACGATTTTGATTGATGTATTGCTCCTAAAGAACGTCTCAGTAAATTAAAGTCTTTGAAAATATTAAACGACATTTGTTTACTGAACCTACGATCAGTAGCGCAGGAATGGTTTGAGTTATGAAAATCTAGCGCCACTCAACATGAAGCTGTTTATCTCCACTACCTGTTTGCGGGCGCAAATCTAGAAAATTCGTTCATTGTTTTAAAAATAGCCCAAATTGAATCCGATTACCGACTTTTCATTTAAGATTCGATACAATTTAGGTCTGTCTGTTTAATGAAACGGTTGATTTCCATTTTTAAGGAACTGTTTCATTTTTATTTATAGGAAACAATTCATTTTAAAACCAAGGAAACAGTTCCTATTCTTCTAGCGGTCTGCCTGTTTGTCCGTGGTCGCTGCAAAAGCGCCAAAAGCGCCAGAAGCGCATTTTGTTAAAGCGTCTAAAGCGGTTTTTTGTTTGAATATTAAATATATGCATTTCAAGAGCTCACGTCAGTTAGTTCCTGACTTGTTCTTTTATTCACACCCATTACACACTTTTTGGCCAAGTGAGAATTAATAAAGGGATGGGGCTTCACGGCAAGAAACGCTGACACCGTCCGTTATGCGCATGACGCTGGCCAATTGTACACATAGTATCGTTCATTATTGCATCGTCCATTAATTTATTAATCGTCCAGCATCGTCCATTAAATAATAACAGCAGGGTTCCACGGCAAGAACGTCATGACACCGTCCATTATACGCATGACACTGTCCATTATGGGATAACGGGCATTAATAAAGGCAGGGTTTCACGGCAAGAACGCCATGACACCGTCCATTATTCACCGTCCACTGTCCATTATGGGATATCGGGGCATTAATAAAAGTATGGTTTCACGGCAAGAACGCCGTGACTCCGTACATAATACGCATGACACTGTCCATTATGGGTAAACGGTGCATTAATAAAAGCAGAGTTTCACGGCAAGAACGCCATGACGCCGTCCATGATACGCATGCCGTCTATAGGGCAGCTGGGATACGCTTGTGTGCAGTTACCGCCGGCCTGGCCGGTGGCAAGGGCCAAGTGGTAGTCCCGGGCTCCCGACGTGTGTAACCTGCTCTCTCCCTGCGGTACCAACCTGCAATGAATAGAATTGCTAGATATGATTGTCACTGATAAAACTACGTATTGTTTGTACTATTTATACGTGGGTGTTCGGTTCAGTTTCCCGAAAGCAACTTGGTCGTCAAAATTATTGAAAATATCATCTTTGATACGGCAAGAACCTAATGAATGGTTGTTAGTTGGTATTTTACATCAGCTCGAATTCATCTACTCATTTGATCAATTTGGATTTTCTTAATTGTATATTAAAAAATTATTTTAAAGTTACGCAACCGCAACAAAACACTCTCGTTCTCAGCAGCCACTGTATAATTATTGGCCACTACTTACTGAACTAAACTGAGTAAGGCAAGCTCTTCCTCTGCCAAGAAGTCCTTATTCTCAGCAGCTACTGTACAATTATTGGCCCCTACTTACTGAACTAAACTGAGTATGGCAAGCTCTTCCTCTGCCAAGAAGTCTTCATTCTCAGCAGCGAGCTGACATACCAGCTTGAGGCCGCAACCGGTCGTATCTTGCTGACGGATCACCTGAAATTTCAGTTAAAACTATTTAATAAAAGAAATAGTCATCCATATCCGTTACTAACCCACTATGTTGAGCTGAAAATATATTTTTTTCTATTCTTAAATATCAGTTCAACAAAAACTGGCATAACCATAAGAAAAATGGGAATTTGGAGATTTGCTTAAATATTTTCGGTACATTTGTGATGCATGCCATCGAGTAAACTAATTATCGCAGCGAAATTGTAATTTATCAGTCATAAAATTGAAAAAGGATATTTAGAATTGAATGCAATGATTTCCTATTATTAAATGAAATAAATACGGTGTTATTGGGTGTAGTTTATTTGAGTACATTTCAATTATGGCATTGACATTGTTTGCTGTCTTTTACTTGAATTTATGCTGCCGAGTTTTTCAGAATTTATGAAGTTGAATGTATGCTGCCGAGTGGCACTGAGTTTTATCAATCTAACCGAGTTCTTCCATAATATCCACCAGAGTACATTTGAAATACCCATCTGCGTTTTATATTATCTACCTGATTCATATCAAAATATTCACTCGAGTTCTGCCGTGATATCTACGGGTTTATTTGAAAAATTCACCAGAGTTATGTTATAATATCCGTCCGAGTTCTGTTATATTATGACTAAGGTCCATTGAAATATCCAACCAATTTCTTTTAGAATATCCACCCGATTTTTCAAATGTCATCCTGGGTTCTGTAATAATATAAACATTAGTCCTATTAGAATATCCACCTCAGCTCGGTTGCAATATCCACCCGCGTCTTTTTTTTACAATATCCATTCGACCGCTGTTATAAGGGTTAAAATGATGTTAACAAATACTAACATTATGCATAATTACGTCAGTGATGCGAGATGACGTTGCTGTAGTTGAGATCCAAGTTTAACACAGACTTAAATATCGCACATTGCAAATTTACTTTAAATAATGTGTTTATGTGCGTTAGACGAATAAGCACTTTTACCGGGTCGAACTGGGTCATGATGATCAACACAAGAGCAAATAGTACATCGCTATTTGGAAAAAATACTCATATCATTAATTTGCTTGCATCGCAAGTTCACCAAATATATAAAAGCAATGAAAATTCTACATAAATTCTCTATGTCTTTAGTGAAAACGTTTTAATTGAATATATGTTACATAAAGAATTTTATAGGGTTAATGGCGAATTTATTTGAAGTTTAGCCTGCCTTCAAATGTTTGGACAAAGTCACACTAATTGCTCTGAGACCACACGGTTACCTGCATCAGCATCTCGCCGCGCTCGACTTCGTCCCCTACGACCTCACGCTTCCTGCGCCTGGGGCTTGTCTCCTCGCCAGCCGTACTCAGACGGTCGTAGCCGTCATCGTGACCGTGCCCGTGGTGACCGTAGCCACCACCGTGACCTTTGCCGTGGCCGTGGCCTTTACCGTGGCCGTGACCATGACCATGCCCGTATCCGTGGCCGTGGCTGTTAAAAATCCGAATTACTCGCTCATAACCTAAATTGATATTAGGTTATGAAATATTTGATTATTAAAGAAATACATTGAGAATCTTTCGGATTTTGGACACCTTTTCCTGCGTTTTCTTCTGAGTGCCAGAGCGCCGATGCCGAGGGCCACAGCGCCGGCGAGGGCGGCGGCCGCTATGCTTGGCCCTACGATCCCTCCCAAGATGAGCAGGGCGTTCGTGGTGGTCGTCATCTGTAATATAATTACAGTTATCATTGTGTTATTGAAATATCATAATTAAAATTATAATTGTGTTATTGAAATATCATAACTAAAATTATCATTATGTTATTGAAATATCATATATAAAATTATAGTGTTACATTATCATCAAATTAAAATTATTACTGAAATTATATCATTGTATTTTTAAAAAATTACTGGAACAATTACACTTTTAGAATAGAATACATTACATTTGAATCAAATTACTAATAGAATGATATTCATAAATTATCATCAAATCAAATTTAATATAGGTGTATTTTGTTCATGGTTTAAATTCACTTCTATGCGGCCATCGTTTTTCGGGAATTTTGTCAAAATTTTTATCACATTAAATATACGAAATCAAATCTTCAGTCCCGAATTAGGTTTCAATTTCAATGCAAACGAACACCTTTTTAAAATTCATTATCATTTTATCGGACGCGTAATGGAATTTTTACGTTCTTTTCCTTACAAATTGTTTTAACATTTAGCATCTAAAAGTATAAATATCAAAGAATTTTCGTGCTGAAGTATTATTCACACCTTAAATTTTAATTTATGTTCTATTTGAATTTGAAAAATCATACCATCCTCACCCACCTTGCACTTATTATTCTTTGAGGTATAAAATAATGTAAACTTTCTTGCTGCCAGTTAAATGAAGAAAACACGTGTGAGGAGAATTCACAGCGGCTTAGAGCAAATGATAAGACGTCAAAATCCTTCCATATGTTGCAAAAAAATAATAAGTCGTATTTAATATTGATAATCCTTTAAATTCGATCCCTGCACTTCAACGAATCAAACTATTCGAGGCAGACTTCGAAGAAGCCTGTGAGTTACCGATCTCGAACGCTGAGCAAAATTTAGCAGACTGGCAGCACCGGTTCGTAGCGGCGTCTTATAAGCGCAGTGCAGGATGCTATCCAATCCAACGACGCACCTGCAGGAAGCAAGCTCACGTCTCCGGCAAAACGCATTTTGAGAAACGTACGTGGGTTGGTCATTCGATCACTGCTTCAATCATACATGAGGATCGCTCTCGACGGTCACGGAAACTCCAGTGTCTATCAAGACTCTCGATGACTGATGCGAAGCAAAAACTTTTGACCGAATTAGGGACTTCATTGCGCGTGCGGCGCGTGACTCATTTTTGTAACCGGGGAAAGTAGAACGGCGGAAGCAAATGCAAGATACCTTCTACCATTAAGGCAGGAAATCGTATAGTAGAATAGGCATCACATGTTGAATTGTATGTTCATAGTAGGTATTTTACATTAGTCAATAAGAGAAGGGTACATTGAGGCATTTATGAAATTTTAGTTTAAAGATGAATACACGAGGAAGGACATTGAAATTATTTTTTATTCGGTAGGAATTTGTTCATGCTGATGGATTGTGTCGCAAGTTTGCATGCAAAAACAGTCCTATCACTTAAAAAGTATTCGTATCATATGTAATATTGTCAGATATTTCGAACATTTTGGTTGAATCCAAGAATTATCACAGTGATTTTCATTTTTTTTCTGCAACTTCGTCCAAATTCATAACATTGTCACTTTCGTCTCATATTTTTCAAAAAATTTCAGAATCTTGAGACGAGAAAGTGCTGTGGCAAAAAAAGAAAAATGCTTCTGAGCGTATGATTTAAAGTTTTTTTTGCTCGCTTGCGGTTGAAGAGTTCATGCAGACGTGACAGTGATTGGAAAGTCATATATATTTTATAATACTGACCAGAAGAAGAGATTGCTATAGTTGGTCTCCATCTTAATTGCAGTTTTACCCGGCCCGCCCTGTTTGTAGTACGAGACACGAATTTCTGTGACGGTCCAATTTATTCTACCTATAGAAAACGTGCTCGCACCTATGATAGTGAAACGTTATGAGATGGAAATTAGTTTCCGTGACATTCAAACTTCCATAATTAATCAATGTCTTCTTGTACAACGAATTCGCAAAGATTTAAATAGGATGAACAAATCTAAGCAATTAGTGGTAAAAATTTTATTCCTATGGTCAATTTCATTTAATTCATTGCTGATAGGTAATCGAAGATAATAAATAGGCGAAAATCTAGAGGCTTGAATTCCGAATCTGTGAAAAAAATTAATATTCTTCTTACCGAACTCCAGCGGAACAACAAATAATAAAGCTTCGCACTGAACAAATATAATTCTGAGGTTAGGTCTTTCCGTTCAATTATTTTTGACTAATTTTCTTTCAATCACGCAGCATTTGCGTTCGTTATCCATTCATTACTATATAGAAGCAAACATGCACTCCATCTATAACACTTGCGCTGTAGAACTAAAATTTACTATGAAAGGTTAAATTAATAAAACTATCATATTCGTGATCTGTCTACGTATAAATAAATTGGTTTGCTGATTTCACTGTCCACACGCTTTTTCTTAAGGCAAATTTAAAATTTCGTTACGATGACGTAGGGTTGTGAAAATGTTTATATGATTATTACTAACCAGGATTAAAAATTCAATGATCTTTTGCAATAAACCTAATTATAAAACTAATCGCTCGAATCACTTAGTGTAGAAGTAAGATTCATTATTTAATTGCTTTTTGATGTTATAGATTTGAGAAAAAGCTTGAAACAGTAGATATCTCAAATAGTTTTTGCAAGTAAGATTATTTTATATCAGGCTTTTTAATTGTGAGTGGTAGGACTTAGCAAGTTATGTCATGCATTCGAGCACGAGCCAGGAAATCGTCTGACTTGATCGAGATTCTACATTTTTACGTTCTTCGAGCATTGTAAATTCGGATTAAAAACTTTCGCAAATTTGTCGTTATTACCGGTTTTAAGCTTAATTATAATCAGCTGTTAATAAGACATTTTTAATTTTTAAAATTTCAAGAATTTTGTATGGACGTCTATTGCTGTATGTAATTAAGAAAAAAATAAAAATATCGATCATTATTGCAAATGGCCCCATTTTAGCTCAGGCTCCAGTATATCGAAACTTGAGCGGATATTATTTTATTCAGTTAAATTAATCAATTTTAGTTGGGCAATAAATTAAAAATCAAATATAAAACTACAACAAAAAATATAGTATATTGAAACTTTATTCTATTAGGATGTCATATCTGTCTCATCCAAACATTTAACAAAAAATTTATTGAAGTTTTGTCTTTGACTGAGAAATCATTAAGTTTCGTTTGAACGAAAATAAATAAGTGAAATAAATATAAAAACGAAATGAATAAATGTATGAATAAGTTTTCAATATTCATTGCGCGGATCGCGTAAAAATGAGGAACGGTCAACAATGGAAATGAAACAAATTGCACTAAACGTAAAGATTTTCTGTGAGAAATGTGCTGAATAACATAGAATTAAAGCATTTGTAAGTGTTTATAAAATTGAAGCAGTGCAAGAAGTTTGATAAAATATATCAGTGGAATCGAATGATGCAATCTGTCCAACAACATGGCTTGCAGTTGAAGTTAATAACAATTTAAAATTTATATTAGTTTGATATATCATCAATTGAAGACATATATAAAGTAAGTTTACCTTGATAGTACAAATGACATATTAATGTTATTATAACTATTATATAGCGATGAAATAGTTATCTTTGCATTTTTGTATGTCATACTGCGTACAAAGCGTACAAAAATATTGTTAAGTGACTTTGAGAAAAAATCGGTTCAAAATGAAGTTTAAAACATTTGTCAATCGGTTATGCATAGAAATAGAATTCAAACTTCTTGATTGTTGCTCTTCCAAGTTACACTCGTTTCGATGAGCATTTACTAACACGATTTAATTAATGCCTTAAAAATATTTAAATATTCATACCCTGGTTCTAATCTAAGTTCATTTGTACTTAATTTCAAAATGTGAAATTTGTTGGAATTATTATACCGTACATTCATTTTCTTCAGTGCGTAGAACATATTTTGTATCAAAGCATAGTTTAACAAGTTGCCCAATTCGTCAGACAAAACTCGAACCATTAGGTATCTTTGCATCCTAAATTTGATAAGTTATTGTACTGATCAAAATACAGGGAAATGTGATGCGAGTGCTAATCAAGTTCACAATTTAGGTACAGGAGGCAAAGAGCGGCGTGAATAGAATGAACTTGGTTCCGGCAAGTTGCAGTGAAAAAATAACAAAATATATGTTTCTAAATTTAGCCTTGAAATATTTATGAGGAAAATATAATAAGTTTTTCATTTCCTTAATAGATCCCTTTTCGTGAACATAACAATCTTGCAGATTTAGAAAGGAGTAACATATTAAGCGCGTAACACAATTTAATTGTGAAAAATAAGATCGTAAAAATTATGCAGATAATTTTTTCCTGATTTACTCTGCAAGCTGGTATGGTTCCTCAATGCTAGTTTAGGGAAGATTGAACTGCGAAATTTCCTCAAATTGAAAGATTTCGATGTATAATTGAATCGAAGGCAGAGACAAATTTATAGTTTGAGGTTGTTACGATTCTGTTTCTAAATAAGTTTTTACGCTAATTTTTTACCTTTTGACATGAAAATATCCAATAATAGCACAATAAATGTCGATTGAATTAATTTTTGTGCGATCGAAATTTTTTGTGAGTGAACTAGTCTGTTACATAGAAAACATTCAACACTTAAAGTAATAGAAGTACTACAGCTAAAAAATTCGTCTCGATTAGACCCGAGGCTGAAAATATAATTTCCACGGCATTTTTCTCGGAGTAAAATTTGGTACACGGACATTATCCGCGCAGGGACTAATTTGATCCGCACATAAAATTCGCTGGGGGCATTATTTGGTCCAAGCATAGTATTCGCTCAGGGCTTAATTTGATCCCAGGACTTCTTTCGCTCAGGGTCTAATTTGATCCCGGGACATGATATTCGCTCTGGGCATAATTTGATCCATGGAAATTATTCGCTCAGGGCAGCATTTGATCCACGGACATATTTCGCTGAGGGCAAAATTTGATCCACGGACATATTTCGCTCAGGGCAAAATTTGATCCACGGACATATTTCGCTCAGGGCAGCATTTGATCCACGGACATATTTCGCTGAGGGCAAAATTTGATCCACGGACATATTTCGCTCAGGGCAAAATTTGATCCACGGACATATTTCGCTCAGGGCAAAATTTGATCCACGGACATATTTCGCTCAGGGCAAAATTTGCCCCACGGACATATTTCGCTCAGGGCAAAATTTGATCCACGGACATTTTTCGCTCAGGGCAAATTTGATCCACGGACATACTTCGCTCAGGGCAAAATTTGATCCACGGACATATTTCGCTCAAGGCAAAATTTGATCCACGGACATATTTCGCTCAGGCAAAATTTGATCCACGGACATATTTCGCTCAGGGCAAAATTTGATCCACGACCTGCAAGACGTTCTCCACGGGGCACGCTGGGTAGTAGCGGCTGCAGGACAGACCCATGGCGCCCACACCTCGAGCGATTTGGTATTCCGTCTTGGCGGAAATTCGGGTGTCCACTGCGTAACTATTTGGATTTCCACGCCCGGGCATGATGGCCGGTCTAAAAATCAAATTCGATGTTATTATCTTGCTCCACTGATTATTTAATAACGCTATTTAAATTCACTATTTTGCTATAAAGGTGAAGGTAAACGCAAGGTAAACGTTATATGAATTCACTATTTCGTTGTCGAAAACATTTCAGAGATCAGCTCCATATGTTTACTTCAATGATGTTTCGGTAATTAATTATGAAATTTAGTGTTTAATATTTTATGAGCTGATTTGAGTCATCGTTTAAGTAAGAAGATATAATTGATTATTTAGCTGAATTAGATCACACATATATGTCTCCATGTAGAAAAGAAATGATAATTCGATTTAAATGTCAATATAAATAATTGCAAATTTAATAGAAGAATCCAATGACAAGTTAGGAACTAAAACAACTCAGTCTTAAGCACAATAATAAATAATTAGTCACACTGTATTATCTTTAATAGGAAACTGTCGTGACAAAATTATATATATCAGTTATACCTTTAACATTAGAAAAAACAATGAACTTCAATCCACATGCATCATAAAAAAACGGGAAAAATTTCTCGTGCATATAAGAAGGTAGTTGATAGGAATTTTTTTTATCAAATTTCTGGGATGAGTTCCAGTATAACTTACCTGTTAAGGGCTGATAAAGGTTGATCTCATTATATGCATGCTCTGGTATGTGGCTTAATCCTTTGTTATTTCCTTAAAAACATTCCGAATTTCACTTTACATAATTTATGTTAATCTCCTAACATGTGGACTTTTTAATTGCCACTTTTTTTAATTACCAACATTAAAAGCGTTTCACCATTTTCTAAATATTGTAGTTTATTGCATAAAGTCCTAATTGTCATATCGTTGTATAAAACTAAATAACAAACTAAACTTCGTAATATTATTTGAAAACTGTCTAATTGTGATAAATAATCAACTTCATTGAAATAAATAATTGACTTTTCATACATGGAAAATCTACTGAAAAACTAACGATGAGCCTTTCATATTTGAACAGAAAATATTTTTACTTGACAAAAAATATTTTCATTCAATTATCTGATTGAATTCTTCGTGATTTTTATGTCATTTTTTTCGCATGAACGAAATACTTGGGATGAACCTCACACTCGTTGACCAGAGTATTTCAATGGTAAAAATAGACAGAAAAAAGAAGGTTGAACAGATCTCGTATGACATGCAGATTGAGCGAAAAAAAACACTCAGTTCTCTATGAAAAAGGAAAAAGAAATCGAGGAAACACGGAAGTGTTGTAAAACTTTATTCATATGTATTTTCAGGAACGAAGTATCACAGTAGTCGTAGATATGACAGAACAAGCGAAGATCCTTTTTCGTATCTTTTTGAATACGAATGATATATATATAAAATTTCCTAGTAAAAATCTTCGTCTTCAGAGGAAGACTCGGGCCTGGAAGTGAATAGTAATAATTAATAAAGAATTTTGTCCTTTTTTTACATGTTGACATTATGTTTCCGTATTGAAAATTCGGAAATACATTGATTACCTAAATTGAATGGAGGGTAACATGTTAGTCCAACTATGAAAACTATATGAAAACGTGCTAAAACTTATGCAAACGTATGAAAACTCTTCCTAACCTTGAATATTATTGGGAAAGAAATAATTGAGCATAAACAAATCTTTTTCAATTGATTGATATGTTGTTTTGTAATCAAAACGTACATAAAAAATTAGATACTAGCGGTTGTCATATTGTCAGGTCTTCGTAATTGGCAGCAGATCGTCCGGGATATGATGAAACTTTAAACTGTAAAATATGTTAATATTGAAAACGATAATTGCACCATTTCCATTGAAAAAAGATTTGTTTTTCTTCGGAAAATTTGATAAACAAGATGCATATAATTTTGAGCAACAGACACAGAAGGACAAAAAATGCAAGAATTAATTGTATGTGGCAAACTCAGGTCGTAAAATTCAACTAAGGGACATTAATTTGCTATATCATGTGAATGAGAGCAGAGACAATTTTATTATGCAATATGAATTTGAATTCATCGGGTTAAACATTATGCTTTAAACATCTTGAATTTGGTCTACGTAGAACCCCATTTTCTGATTGTAATATATAGATTCCCGATAAAAATACTGTAACCGTTAGGCAATTAAATGGTCCTATCAATCCTATAAAAGTCCTATAAGTTAGTTGAATCGAACATTTGGAAAGAGATGTGACAAGTGACCAAAAGTAGGAAGTTCATAGAAAAACCTGAGCCGGAAAGTATAGTAATCGACAATAAATTGAAGTTACATTGTTCAATTTTTAAGAAAACTGAAAAACCATAAACCCAATACAGTGTGACAAGGAAGTAGATCTTCAAGAAAAAGCTGTAACAAAAATATAATTTTGACTTGAAATCAATAAAGTGGGACTTAACTTGGGATATCACGACTGGCAAAATGGTCACAAATTGCTATTAACTTAATGCAGTAGAAAATGTGTAAAATTGAAATTTTATTTGACATAAGTTTTATATCTGTACCCTCTTGATCTAGCTAGATGAAACTATTTGTGAATAAAAACAAAGCTTCTAATAAAGCCAAAAGCACGAGTATCATTGGAGGAAGTCATTATCTCATCTTATGAGATCAAGCGTGGCGGGAGATATTTTAATTTCTGAACTAAACAAACGCTTATCATGAAACTGGATATTGTATTGAAAATAGAAACGCTTCAAGATCAAGAATGATACGAGATATCGTAATTTGTAAGCTAAACAAACGCTTCTCATGAAACTAAAAATTGTATTGAAAATAATTCATCTCACCCGACTAGATCAAGCATTGCGAGGTGATCGTAGGTGAGTTGCTCGTTGTTGAGCGACGCCAGCTCGCACACGAGCTTCAGTCCGCACCCAGACGAGTCTTGCGCTCGAACAACCTGCGAAAAAGATCATTTTAACTGGAACAATTTAGAGATATCATTACTAATTAAGAATTATCGCAGATCTAGTCACCCAAACAAGATACATCTAGACCCAAACTAGTCTAGTCTAGTATGACTGTCTAGACTATGTCTATGTCTAGACTATGTCTATGACTGTCTAGTCTAGATCTAGTCACCCAAACAAGATACATCTAGACCCAAACAAGATACATCAACACTGGGCACAACCTGCGAATAAGATCATTTTAACTGGAACATATTATTAGAGAAATCATTAGGTACTAATTAAGAAAGAACTGAGTACTCCCTGTGAATAGTGATTATTGTTAAGTGAATTAATCATCGACATATCTCTATTATATATGAATTACCTCAGTACACTCTGCGAACAACGATTATTGTTAATAAAACAAATTGTAGATACAGCATTATTAATGATGGCAGTAAATTTTCTTGCTTTTCGGTTAACCGCCGGCTGAAAACGCTTCAAATGACTCCATGCCTCTTTTACTTCGTAAAGCATTTATTTAAGTTAGTGCTATTTACATTATTTTTACCTCCATCATCCGCTCTTCCTTGATCTTAGCCTGCCTCCATTTTTCCGCTGCTTCCATTTCCTCTTGGGATTCCTTGTCATTTTGAATGGAACGTTTCTTGCGACGCGTGCCATCCTTCGTCATGTAGTAAACAAACTGGACTGGAGCTTCCGTTACAGTTTGCTGATCAGTGTTCGCATAGTAGTTATCGTATTCCACATCATTGTAAGAATCATTGTAGTCAGGTTCCGCATTTACTTCCTTTTGAGGATCATTGTTTCCGAACCAGTTCTTGACACCTCTTAGTAAGTATCCATCATCTCCACCGGCTTCTTTTGCTTTTTTAGCGTATTTTCCACCTTCGCCTCGTCCACTGCGATATGCAACAGGCTTCTTGGGTTTACCTCCTCCTCTGTGATAGTTGGAGTTTGGCTCGCGGTAGAAAATATTCCTGCGGTTTGAAGATATCGCCACTAGACCTAAACCCAAGGCCCCTGCAATCGCAGCAACGGCGGCAAGTCCACCGCTTATGTATACAGGGATTGCAATGTGTTCAATCATGTTGCCATGAAGGTGGCAAATATCCTGGAAGTATAAATTATTTACATAAGTTATCAAGCGTATCATATGGGTCGCCGAAAATTGTAAAAGAATCTAAATTCTCAATACCAAAAGAAATAATTAAATTTATCGTCATTACAAGTATTAAATTTTATTTCGTATTGTGTCTGTTGACTTAAAGTGCGAATATAGATTCATTATAGGCTATCAAAATAAGGTGTGTATAAAACCTAAATTGGTTCATTATAATATAATTTTCTGCTGATTATTAGTTTAAAAGAAGGTAATTTCAGGACCATAGCATATATTAGGTTTTATATCCTCAATATCGAAGATAGAATTTATTCTGATTGCCTTAATCGTCGAATATTTGATCAGCAAAGTTTAATCAACGAAAATCATTGTGTTTTCAATGAAAAATTTTACTCGAAAAATAAAATTTTGATAACCAAAAAGAAAAAATAGCTGAAAAAATTTATAAAACTCAAAAGAATAAATATTCTATTGCAAATAAATTATTCTTTAATACAAGTATGAAAAAATCAGTAAATACATGTAAATTATTACTCTAAATTTGATTAATTTTTTTGCGTTTATTTTTGTCAAGCTCGCTGCACTAGTACGTTGAACCATCGCCTCGTATCACGTAGAGAAAAGCGTTTCGTCACTCCAATTGTTTCGATTCTTTGGTCAAGTCTCGGATTCTTGCATCGCTCTTGGTTCACTTAGATGTGCGTATAGCACAAGGTCATTATAAGGCTAAACATTACTAAGATAATGTTACGTGCGGTCAAATATAAAACATCAAACATTTTAAGCTGAATATCAGGGATACATAAGTACAGCTCTATTCTCCATCAAATAAGTCCAATATAAATTACAAATTCAAAAACATTATTATAGGTCAAAAAATACTAAATATATGGTATGAAGGTAACATTTTTCGATAGATTTAAAAACAACTGAAAGTGACAGAGGAAAAACAAGCACATCATGCGCATAAACTTGATTATAAAATAAATAACACTGAACTGAATTGAGGCCGTGAATGCAGAGAACACTTGCTCACACCTCGACTGCTAAGCCACAAATGAGGCAAGGTGCCGCGTGGGCTTCATTTTATGTAGGAGGATTCAACTAAATTCTTGTCCTGCGTGATTGTAATGCCTGAAGAATTACAGGGAGCTTAAAATGATAACCGTTAAATGTGCATGCGAGGAAATACACGTGTCTGTCGGATATAATCCGCTGTCTAGAACCTCATGCCATGTTCTACGAGTATGTATCTTGTATAGACTCGAGGCGCTCGTATACAAGTGGCCATTATAGTGCTGACCCCTACAACTTTCACATACTTACAGTGAATACTTTAATAATTATATGCGGCAGAAAAAGAGTTGACAAACGGTATTTAAATGTATATTTTTATCATATTTTTTGGAATAATGTCGAAAAAAGTGTTCAAGTAAAATAGAAATATCGAACAATTATTATTTTAATCTTAGTATTTTTATTTGATGAGCGAGGTAGCGTTAAGAATTTTTTTCATCTGCTATTTATCCCACGATTACGTAGAAAGTCTAGTATCCAACATGTCGTGACTCACATCCATTATATGCTACCGCGCTACTACGATAGGTTGATGAGCCCATAACTGGTTGTTTAAACAACCTAACTGCCCTGTCAGGTGTATTTTCCAACTGAATTGACAGCGTGAATTTTTTGCATGTCTGAGTTAAATGGCCGAGCAATGCCGTTACAATTCGCAAAGTTAAAATATTCTGGCCGCAAAACCTCCGGGTCAAATTAATACATTGGGGTGAGTTGTTTAGTTGTAAATGCCTGATTAACCTGTTTACCTGGTTTATGGAGCGGATTGACCTGCAACTTGTGACATGCAATCTCCTCAGCAAGTTAAAGTTAAACCTGCTAAAGAACAAGGAATTTAAATTAGATATTGCTAATTATTTTAAAAAGTATCAAGAGACTATACCAAAGTTTGATGCACCAAAATTATATACATTCCAGATTTTGTATTTATAATCTGATCTAAATTCTGAATTTATGAATGAATTGTTGAAAAATTATTAATTTACACTACCGATTATGATTCAAATTATTACTCATATTTATTGTTATTTAAAATAGTTAATCAGCTAGGAGGCCCGTGTTATCAATCCAGACCTCTCTTCAGATCGATACATCAGAGTTTTTCAGAAGTTCTATTTTACAGTGTTAAAATTTTCGTTTATTGATAACAGAAACAAGATGGTAATGGAAACTTATGTATTTATAAAAGTGTTGTGAATATTAACATTTCCACATGAAATGTTAACCATTCAATGAATTTTTAGCAGGATATCGTGTCCTCTTACGATTAATACTAATTACCGTAGTGCCATTAAAGCCTATAGCCTTTTCTTCGTCCGATTACGCCAGATTATACGCACCATTTCGAAAATTTTGTTCATAAAAATACATCACTTCAAGTTTTTAGTAGATTTTAAATGCATACTATATCGATTAAGAATTGATAAAATCTGCTCAAATCGTTCTTTCTGGTCTGAAATTCTTCAAACACCGCACGTATGACGTGCAAGAAATTTCCAATACAAAAAAATTAAGCATATAATTTTCATTTCCATGGATGAGAAATGGGTCATGCAATTAATGGTATATATAAAAAATATACATCCAGTCATTTATAATGTAAATGAATTTCAGTTGAATGTGAATTCAGTCACTTAAGATGTGAATGAATTTCAATTCCGTTAGCTCCATTATTAATTAAACCAGATTAGAGCAGCATAATATTGGATCTAGGTTAAACTGGTGAAGAGAACTTCAAGAATTTAAATACGTTCCGTACACAGCGTGTGAAACTTAAGCGTGTGAAATTATCAGACACAGTACGACCAATTAGCAAGCACCTAATGATCTTCACGTTGCATGTCGCGAACGTCTCTGCGGTGACAAAGATAACGTGATTACCAGGAGATAACGTGATTATCTGGACTAGAATCTACGTGCTTATTAACGGATTTAGATCAATTTATTTAATGCTTGAAGTTGAGAGCAGTCAAATCATTTACAAGAATAATTGTACAGTTATCTGTGATGTGTTCACAATTTACGGTATTTTCTTGAGCACACTTACAATAATGTTACGATAGAAGACGTAAGTGAGCTAAAGGAAGATTTTTTGGTTTGGTTAAATCGATATTTGATCAAATTTAATAACTTGGTTTTAAGCATAGGCAAACAAATTAGCTACTTGAATTCGATGAAGATCCTTTGAAGTTCATTCATGATAATTTTTTTATAATGATCATGATAATTCGTAATAATTTTTAATTTATCATTCATTTATTCATTATTGATAATTTTTAATGTAATATCAATAATAAAAACAAGCATTTAATTTTTACCTTGATTTTTACCAGTAGGTTTTCCCAGTGTTTCCGGGGGCGTAACTTATCCTTACATTTTGGAATATAATTTTATCCTACTAATCTGAATCTTTTTATCCTAAATACCGTCATCGCGAAAACAATTCACTTTTGGATTAACAGTCTTCAAACACATTAACTTACGCCGAACTACGCAAAAAATATATAACAGATTCTTATCAATTACAAATACTGCACTCGATTTGTAACATAGCCCCCAATTAACTGGAATTTCTTTTATCCACACTTCTGCGCAGTAAAATTCATCGAAATTGTTTCTAGGCTTTACATCTAATATTTTATTTACGCTTTTAATGTGAGCAATCAGTGAACACGAGAATGAACAAGCAATACAATACTAATATCGTAATTTACGCTTTATCATAATGCCACTCATAACAGAATAATTTCAAATTTATTAATTGTCTCTCAAGGGAAATCGCTGAATCTCCTAATTAATACGCTGAAAAGTTTTTGATGTGAATGTTATTATGTCTTAATTAGATCGTTATCCCGTAGTTGGGAACTTGGTTCCAATGAAATGATTTCGTATTTTTTTCAAATGTTTGCTGATCAAATCATTATATATGTATATTAAACTATTTATGACACTTTTGGTTACACGTTCACTTCAGGAATAAAGTAATTTACGTAAATACTCCAATTTGAGAGCGAATAAAGCTATGAATTATAAAGTTCACGGAGGATTATTCAATGTGCTTAGATATGTTCAATTAAAGTATTTATTAGAAAAAATGTATCTCCGTGATACTTTTTTGTCAACACTAACCAAATAAAATTAAATACATATGAATTAGCTACTGATTATGCGCTTATTTTTTCGGCTGGAAAACGATAGGATGTTTTTTTTCTATTCTGATTCACTTGAGTCGATTGAAATTTATTATTATTAATCATGTTCAACCAATATAAAGTGGAATACGGAGTAGCAATTGGTTTTTGAGTGTCGTTTACTTCATGCCATTACCAGTCCCACTAAATTATTTTGCTAAATAAAAAAAAATAAATCTCGAACTCGAACATCTATTTTATCCCTCAAACTATTGAATTTTGACCTCTAGATCTATTTTTTAGTGCTTATATCATTAGTCTGCTGAAATTGCAAGTTCACTATAAATTTAAAAACTGAGAAATCGCCAAGCAAACTAACTATATCTTACATGAAAATTTTTATTTGTCTTGCCTATTATAATTTTCTAGCCTATAACTTATGATGGAGCTGGTCTCCAGAACGTCTTAATTGAAGATACTTCTAAATTTTTTCATGCAAAACGTGAGTCTTTTTATATGCAAAGCATGAATGTTTTATAGTCTGTATTGTCTCTATAGAACCATGGCAACAATTCTAATTTTTTCAGCACAACGTGAATGTTTTTATATGCAAAGCATGAATGTTTCATCGTCTGCGCTGTCTCTATAGAAGCATGGCAACAAGCTGCATGATCTGGTCGGCGGAGACAGCGCAGCGTCTGAAGATGTCGCCGCACGCATAGCCTGACGAGCCCAGCCGCGACGCTGCTTGGTACGACACAAGCTCTGTGTTGTTGGGTAGAATGCCGGAGCCTTGCTCAACGTTCCGGTCACCTTCACTAAAATTAAACATTAGAAAGCATTAAAAACATTAGAAAACATTAAACATTAACCAAAATTAAACACTAAATAACATTAAACACTGAAGAACATCAAACCTTAAAACAAGAATAAACAATAAACGACATTAAAGATTAAATAACATTAAACATTGAAGAACATCAAACCTTAAACAACAATAAACAATAAAGGACATTAAACATTAAACAACTTTAAACATATCAGCCATAATATCCTACTATTACAATAATATTGTCAGTCAAGTGCTATGTGTTACGACGAATATTAACGGAAATTAATCGCTGCAATATCGCGAAAGTTGATACAATTTACAAAATCAATGACGTTACATCGCCAGATATAACGGAATTACTCGGAGTAAAATTTAAATAAAAAAATTATTTCAATCCTGATATTTGCTGTTTAAAAAACGTTGTCTTGGTCACTAGTATTTCCGGAACCAGGAACTGTTATAAATAATTTTTACGCGGAATTGTCTAATGCTTTTCTAGATCAACTATATTTTTTATTTATAATTTATACTCAATTGATATATAAAATTAATTTTTAATTATGTTGTGTCAGTGAATGAACCCTCAACTATTTTACGTATTTTACTAGTGAACACACATCTTAGAACCTTAATTCTTCGATTTGATTAATTCTTCGAGAATTCCTCGCAAGTTATTCATAACAAGAATTATTCCTATCTTAAAAGTGACCTTCCCGAACAAACTACACTATTTTCAACTCGACATCTGGTAGAGCCTTCATTAGGTAAACCTTTCATTACATGCAAAATATTAGCTAATCAATCTCTATATCTATGTAATAAATATCACCTCTTTTCACAGAAAAATACCGGTTACTCACTGTGCAAACCGTGAATTTCCCATTCGTCATTTGTGGCTACATTCACGTCTTTGACCTTTAGTATTAATATTTCTAGAAATCAATTAATAGATAATTAACAAAATATAATACTTATTCAGCTTTATTCCTCGAAAAGTAACAGCACTTACTGTGCAAACCGTAAAATTTCCCACTCATCCTCTGTGAGAGGTCTCACGTCTTTGATTTTAATTAATAAAATTTCTAAAAATCAATTGATGAATACAAATAATAAGTAATCATTATTCAGCTTTCTTCCTTAAAAGTAATGGTACTTACTGTAAAAACCGTAGAATTTCACCCTCATCTTTTGTGAGGGGTCTCTCACGTCTCTGATTTCAATTAATAAAATTTCTAAAATCAATTAGTGAATACAAACAATAAGTAATACTTATTCAACTTTCTTCTTTGAAAAGTAACGGCACTTACTATACAAACCGTAGAATTTCCCACTCATCCTTTGTGAGGGCATTCACGTCTTTGGCCGACAGTTCACAGACGAGTTTGTAGCCACAGCCATCCAAGTCAGAGGTTTTGATGGCTTGCAGCAATAAATCTTCGTCCGATTCCATCTGCCTGTTGAATTTCTTTTTCAGTTTGGCGCGATTCGTCTTAGGGTGTGAAGCATTTTTAGGTATAATGATATTTTCCGTGGCATTTTGATCTGCACAAATTAGATGGAGATAATCAGCCGTCAATTGAATTTTAGCTCAAATAATTTCGTTCAGTTCAAATTAAATTGCACCAGCGTCATCTCTTCTAAAAGTTAATGAAAAGAAGCATGAATGGTCTCTCAATTAAGTGTATTCTTTTTGATGTTGGATTCCAATTCAATTGAAAAATGTACATTGTTTCAACGTTGAGCTTCCCGCTACGCCAACAAGAAGCGGCTTCAATATACGTCCAATATTGTAAAATTCAAGTAATTTTATCAGTAAAGATGTTTCTAATAATTATGTAAATACATTCCACCCTGGACGCAAATTATCTCCTGTTCAGTCGTATGTACGAGAATCATGTGCATTCCTTTTGTGTGCATACTTTTGAACTTCGCTAAGCGCATCAACGTTTGAATCAAATAGCTCTAAAAAGAAGCTTTAATCTTATTAAATGGGATTTGTTCATGGAATTGTTCAGCCAAGATAGGATTTTTTTCTGACAAAAATGAGACAAACATTCGTTGTCTCAACAACCATTGTTCTACATAAGCTTGCCACATGAACAATCCAGTTTGGAAAAAATTATCAAATACAATACATACAATACATATTTACCGAATTTATTGCTGCCAGACTTGGTGGGTGCGTGTTTACGGTTGCGAAGAACATTGTATATATTCACAATTATTGGAAATTAAGTAGGTTAAACAAATATAATTTGCATCTGGTACCTGGCCTGGTGGTGCTTGTATGCGGTAGCAATATATATGGTGTTAATTCAAAATTGGAGATTCCCCATGTACAAGGATGAAGATTGTAGTTTGAACCTAATACCTGACTTAGATGCTGCGTGTCTGCGGTAGCGATGTCCATGGTGCTTGCCCCTTCGCCTCCTCTTCTTGAGCCCGGCGGCAGCGGCCAGACCGAGGGCGCCCAAGCCTATGGCCCCCGCGGCGACAGCCCCGGACGCCAGTGCCGCGGCCACTCCAGTCGTCAGGGTCACCGACATCGTGCTTATCTCTGGCAAATTAATATATTTACATGTTATATATAAATAATTCATGATTAAAAGGATAAAATTATTAATAAAAAATAATAAAAATGATATAAGTTTTTAGATGAAGTACGATTAAGAAGTTCAATAGTAACAAATTTATTCTGGTATTAATTTCCAGCATTGATGGCAAAAAACTGACCAGATAAAGTAGAAGTTCATGAAACAGACATTATTCACGTATCAATTTATAGCGTCTAAATTTATGGTCAGGGACACTGCGATGAAATTTTACTGCATAGATATTCAGATGAAATAAATTTGTTTAACTATAGCGACAATTATTTACTGTAGCCAAAAATTCGAGTGACGCATAATTTTCAGGCAATGCACTGTGAATATGAAATATATGGCTATTATATAAAAGACGCAAACGCATTTGACAAATTTTCCTCTAAATTGTTGGCAAAATTGAGCAGGCAGCCATGTATAGTTTAATACGCGAATGTAAATTTTATTGAAGCCTGATATTCATTGTCACCGTTAACTATAACATTTTTTTCAAATGCAGAAAAAATAAATTAAATTGTCATCAAATTGTTGTGCGATCAAACTGATGGATGCTCCCGAATAAAAATATCTAAATCAAGTATAAACTGTACTATAAGTAACACAGTAGATCCGTTCAATTTACATATGAGCTTGATGTTAGAGCTTGAGGAATTCGGTATGTGGTTGAATTGCGAGTCGTGATCGAATGCTGCCGGTTTCAGGACGCGATCATTTTTATAAGCGAGTCTCCCCTCACGCGCGTCCCGGACTACAGCTCTTGCGACACACATGCTGCCAAAACTTGCATTGATTAACTCACGCATGCAGTTCCTCATTGCAGTATCACTGAGAAAAAATTCAAGTCAGTAAAAAAAAAACAGAGTATGAATGATAAAAACATTATCGACAACAAATTTCCAGAACAAAAATTTTCAAAAGAAAAAAAAACTCGAGAACAAATTTAATAAATGTAAAATTACCATTGAAAAGCTCGAATTTAAAAATTGTCAAGAATTTCATTGGGTTAATTCCTTGTAAAATTAGTGTTTTGCATTTGATTTCGAACCTCAATGATTTCGAACCTGTGAAATGAGTGTTTTGCATTTGATTTTATATATGTGTGGAATGGAGCCAGGTCTAAAAGAAAAACAAAATTCTAGACCTTATTTTAAATTAAATGAATTCGATAAATCGTCCCATGTAACGTATTTCAGGAATAAATATTTAATTTAAAAGGAAAAGAAATCGACCTAGGATCCAGTTTGAACAGTCAATTCGTTCTAAAACAGCTATATATTCTAGTTTGGCCCCGTCTTTATTGATTAAATCATGATAAATATATCGAATTCTTTAATCGATAGATTTTCATGCTTAATCATAGGAAATGAACAGTCAAACTGGTCTTTAAATGAACGGGATAAAACGAGCAAATAAAATTTCCAAATTATTTCTACTCTCTGCTTCACGTGAAGCAAGGGAAGAGCGCTACACGTAGAGCTTCTGAACAATAGAGAACAATTGCGTAAAAACACAGTAGTCGCTGCTCGAGTTTCACAAAGATAGAAGCAAAAACTCGAGAGCATGTAAACACTGAACAGGATTGAGACATCTCTTGAAATCCATGTTGGCAACGGGCGCGTGCAAATTGCATGCGTGCTCATATTGACTGCGTTGAAATTATAATACATATTATTGGAATAGACGTGATATACCACTACCTACAAAGAAACATAAGTAGCCAGCTTATGACGCCATAAGTCGCCTTAAAACTTTATGCATTGGTAGGAGCTTTAAGTAATTTCTACTTCATCTTCATGCATGTATGAATTAAGGGATCAAAGGAAAATCTAAGTCAAACTTGTCTTTGAAGTAAAATCTGTGATTCATCTTTGTAGAAAGACACTTTTAAGCTCCTGCACTAACCTCACGGCCAGTCACTAATAACTATTTAATACTGATCATAACTATATACGATCTTTAGGGTTCGATAACAACATTATTACTATGAAGATGTTTCGATGGCGCTATAAAAATGTGTTTCAGTTTGTTTATATAATCGATCGTTTATATTGAAAACCGGCAACTCAAGAGATGTGGTGACGTCATTGGCATTGACGGAAATTAATTTGACGAGTAATTCACTTTACCTTCATCGTTTGAATAATTAAAAAAAACGAAAATAAAATTTCTTGTGGTCATTTATAATTAATTATTGACTTTCAGCCTGATGGTGATAAAATAATACTAGTAATGCTAAAAATAACAGTAAATTTCGCAAATTAAGTCATAACGCGAGTGTATATTTATCCTTGATCCTCGCAATCGATCACCATCAGTTTTAGAGGTTGGGTATCGTTATATTTTGACCTACTTTAATACTAAAATTGCTAGTGAAAAATCCATATTGAATCGATCAAGGGTTGCAGTTGATATTTTATGTGTACAAACCATAAAATTTGAAAGGATTTTGAATATATCGTAAACTAAAAAAACTGCGTTGTAACACATCCATGCGACAACATTTCTTCTCGCTTCGAGTCACCGACATGTGGAACTGCAGCCTCCCTGATGGCATCGTTTACGCTCCGATTATGAACGCCTTCAAGAACAGACTAGACGAAGCTATGCAGGAGCATATGTTCAGTCTTAAAATGCCTAGCACCTTACGGGCCTTGCAATAAGTCCAGCAGCTATCTCAATCAATCGTCATTCGTCAGTTATGGAAAGATCGGGTTCCAAAGGCCGGACCCCTTGTGAATCAAGTCACGAAAAATTCAAGAATCGGCAACAGGCCATTTGCCTATTTCTTCAGTGCCGACACTTCTATTCTATCCTAAGAGAATTAAGAACAGGTTACCATGTTATCATGCAGGTATTTCATATCTTTCTTCCATATAGTAATTTACCATGTCACCTCAATTAATCTTTAGAATGAAATAGATAAACAATGGGTGATCAAGAATCCCCCATTTAATTAATAAACAGGCTTTCGTGGGGAAACATATAAACTGGGATACATATAGCAAAGAGATAAACTGGGAGACATATAGCAAAGAACGAATGATATTATTTTTTAGAGTCTGGGATGAAACAACTCCATTTTTTTCAGTAATCGATCAGAAAACGATATACGGAATTTTTACTGGGGAAACTACACGTTTACAAATTGCCGGTGATCCTCCAATTCTGGCGTGAACAGAGCTATGAATTAACATATTTAAAAGTAATGAATGAAGTAATTTCCATGGATAAGGCAAGGTCAGTTTAAATAAATAAGTTCACCATAGGATTTTTGATCCATTATGTAATTTAAATTGGTCGAATTATTACAAGAATATAATATGCCTGTTTTCTCATGAATTGTTCAACTATTCAAATCTACGTGACATGCGTTCATCGTAAAATTACCAGCCTACAATATTTCAACTAATTTTTTAATTTTCCTTATAAGTAAAATATTCGTTGCAAATCTTCATCATTATTATAAAACACTTATGTTTTACTATCAAAATTAAGTAAATACGATTAACATCCGATATTGATAATTACTTCTTGGCTTTGCAGTTATCATCGAAATTAGAAAATTTCCAAGCAACAAAAGAATATATTTCATACAAATTTAAAACGAATAACCTGGGTCTTGGGATTTTTATACATATCTAATAATAATGAAAATCCTGTACAAGATATGAATTCTTATTCAGTGTGACAAGTAAGATCACAATATTATCGTTCATTTTGAAAATATTTTTTAACAAATTAAACTTTATTACTTCCAACGGTGGTACGGGAAACTAGCTCAAAGCCGAGGCTTGATGCTGATATTTGCGATGGGATTCAGGAAAGATGATAGTCTAAATCTCCCCGCGCACTAACCCCCAACCACCTCATTATTTGAACCGATGCTATGTGTTCATTTTTCAATTAAGCAAGAATCAAACACATCAAGGAAAAACATCTAGTATGTTAAGTTAAAAAAATGCCGGTGCAATAACCGAGGAACGGAGGTCCACTCAACCTTACAAAACGTATATATATTTTTAAATGTATATATATTTTAAACGTATTTTAAACGTATATATAATTTTTTAGCTGTTCTCCGTCTAAAAAACACGTAAAAATCTAAATTATACTTCTATTTTAACATTGATTGATGGATGGCATGCATTTTGCAAGGATCTCGGTCAATGGAAATCCTACTCCCTTGCAATTAACATTAAATTAGATTTCTCACAACGACAATATCTAGCTCACTCAGATATTACTATATTGCACACTATCAGGCTAGTGCGGGATAGATATTCTCTCAAATTTGAAAGCTGCATAATCGTGAATAATGAAAAAATCTAATGTGAGATTATTCACTTTTGTTCACGATCGAAAATGATGTTTGACGTTTTCAAATAAATTTAAGATCTCCAAATATTTTTATCAATCCTTTTAACTAAGCTTTGCAAATTTATCGGGGGGGGGGGGTTCCATGCAGGGATGTAGAAATATTACGGTCGCTTGCCCCCTTGTGGCTGTGCTAGTGTGACCGTGTATGGTACCAAGCGTATAGGGCTCGTGTGACAGTCCCATATATCGACTGCTGGGGTAGCCCCAAGCTCGGCAGCCTGAGAGCGCGCCACACTGCCTAATGCGTATAATTATGAAGATTGTTAGTCAAACCTACACGTCTAAATTTCACTGAGGTTAGCGAGAAGATAAACACTAATGTGAATCCGGTTTATTGTTGCTAATGCAGAGCAGGTGATACGTGATAAAGTTGGCACGGAACATAGACTATTTCTTGACAGGATTAATTGAAGGAAATTGGGACTCCTGCTGGACGTAATGCAACACATTTGTTTGAAACCAGCTGCAGGAAAAACGCAACACCCCGCTAGGTTCTCAAACTCGACAGCCCAAAACGCGTTACACTGCGAATCAAAGATACCTGCTGCTGGGGTAACTTGCCTGGTTACCTCGGCGCACACCACAGCCCCAAGCTCGATAGCCTGAGGACACGCCACACTGCGTATCCAAAGATACCTGCTGCTGGGGTAACTTGCCTGGTTACCTCGGCGCACACCACAGCCCCAAGCTCGATAGCCTGAGGACACGCCACACTGCGTATCAAAGATACCAGCTGCTGGGGTAACTTGTCTGTTTACCGCGGCGCACGCCACAGCCCCAAGCTCGACAGGCTGAGGGAAGCGTCACACTGCGTGTAACAGATACAGGGGTAACTTGTTCGTTTAGCGAACATCTTTCTCTCCCGAAGATCAAAAGCTTGTGACTTTTGATCTGATTTATTATTTGCGTCTCTCGTTTAGTAAATATCGACCCGAAGTCTTTTTAAGGGAAATGAAAATGGAGACTCAGGTGAAATGTCGATGACTAACGCAATAATAATAAATACAAAATAGACGTAGAGAATAACGGAGCTCAAATGACGAAATCTGTGTTGGGGGGAGAAATTATATGGGGAGAAATTTTCTACGCCCGCAGGGCTGTAGTGGATCTATGGATAGAGAACGACCTGTAGGTTAACGAGATTCTTAGAGAAGGAGAGGAGAGTAAACCTTTTTTCCGTATGTATGTTAACCAAGTAATATTTTAAGCAGAAGTCTATCAATAGTTAGGTTTTAGTAAATTAAACACCAACTTATCAAACTCAATCAAAACCAGCTAATTGCGAACGCAAACTTTCTCTGACGATCATCAACGTTCTCATGATCGTCGTATCGGTGTTTGGAAAACATAACTTCGCATTTGATTTGCCTATTAATTCTTGATTAGAATCATGTTGACATGGAAGAATAATGCACGCTAATTAAAGGAAGATCTATTCAAACAAAAAAAAAAAAAAAAAACTCCCACGTGACTTCCGTTGCAACATAAAAAATGTTTTTTATTTGTATTGTATAACAATTTAAAAATCCCATTTCATTTGTGAATGCTATATTTTTCTCTCAGTTCAGTTTTGCAATTCCTTACTATCATCTCACTAGGAATGAATTTTTAGGCCCAGAAATATCATTATCGAGAATAAGCACACAAACAGACCCAATTATCACAACTCCAGGCTTTAAACAATTTTCAGTGATAAGTCAATTGAACTGTATTTTCGATTGCCATTATTTACATAAAAGTCACAGAGGGCATTTTATAGTGCACCTCAATAGAGAGTGAAGCATGAACAAGCGTGTGTATTGGTGGGCGCTTTCACTGAGACTAGCATTTTATAGGGTCTAGTTTTTACAACAGTTGTTTGGGTCCGAGGGACCAGAAGAACAACGGTGCTTCATCGTATTCCGTTTCGCGTTTCCATATTCATGGAAATGTTCGAGATTCTTGATTTTGCGGTTTTTGGTGTTCGATCAATCGTCAAGTGAATTGTTATTATTAAGACACAAAATTATCCATGATGTATTTGCACGATCCATGATGTATTTGCACGATCAGATTAGTGTATTTTTTACAGAATAAATGAACTACGAATTTAAATTCGATCCAACTCTGTGATTCAAACTATTGTTATCCATTGGAATATTTTAGGCTGACGAGAAACAGGTATGAAGTATAGCATTATTCACAATCAAATTAATTTCCGATAGTGTTTATTTAGGCATAAATTTTGGTCGATACTAGACCATTTCTTTATCTGCATAAATAAAAAAAACATTCAGGAGCTATGGCAGACTTATATGGAAAAATTTGTCTCACGAAGTTTTCAAACGTTTAATTGTCACCACCTTTGATTCATTTCATGCTAGAGCTGCGCTAAAGGTTCCGATTTCTTATAATAAAATTAAAACACATTTTTGGTGCTGTAAAAATGCTCCGAGAAGTAATTCGAAATCAGTTAGGGTGTATCTACTCTCTCAGCTTGGTTCTCGCAGCTACTTTCTAAACTCCAATACACAGATTTCTAGCCAATAAGCCACCGAGGTATCAGGGAAATGACATAATGCTTCATGTAAGATCAAGATTATTCGAGATTTTAGATCATTAGAAATCATAGGCGAATTTTCCGTAGCTAACTGCTGGTCGAACACCTATCATATTCGTCGGTTTTCGAGGCTTAGTATATACTTGAGCTGTGGACCCTTTTCGGATTTTTTGATTTCTGTTGCGGGTCCCAGTTTAATTCACCATAAAAGCAAGGCCAGTTTTTGCAAGGAATTTTTCTCTCTGAGAGTGTTATTAACTTGCAGCTGCTTCAGCGTCAGTGTGGTATGTAAAATAGAAATTCGAGACTGATATAATTGTGGGAGAGCTCCACCTGGATGCTCGTTCCTAAATCAGACTTTGAAAAATACGTTTTTTTAAAATGATGTTCTAAGATTGATCCAGTAAATTTACAGGATACTTTGTAAAGTATCCCAAATATTTGAATCTCATGATAAATTGCTTGCTCTATTTTAATGAGCATGTTTTCTTCGTTTTATGAGGATAATTCTATGCTCACATGTAAATTACTTAAAGAATCATGTTCTATCTACGAAAAGTAAATCGAAGATAAAATTCATGGGATTCATTAAATTCTTTTCGTAATGCAGGTTGCACGATGCAACAATTGCTTGAGTTGCGGAGACGATTTCGCCCGTAAAACTCATGTGATTTATCAATGATATAACATTAAATATTTTAAAAATATGTTGTGATTGGATTTGAAATTCATGGGAAAATTAGTGCGAGAGCCAATTTATACTAACAATTTTTGACAGTAATTATTTTAATGGGTCATGAAACATTTCGTTTATTGAATTTATGATCTATGAATAATTAATGGTGACAAGCGCAAATGAATAGATATTACAAGAAGATATAAACAATGAAAATAATTGAAAACTTCCCCATATTTTCACTGAAACATTTCCGGCCCAGCTTTCATCTTAAGTTCTACATACATGAATGCAATTATGTACAACAATTTTCGTGCGGATTAAAATCCCATTTAAAAATGTTTCATCTCAAGATAATGTTATTCACGGGACGGAGTTTACACAGCAATATCATATAACATCAGACGATAAGAGCCTTTTTCAAAAGAATTTACAAGCTGCCAACGACGGTGTTGTAGATGCTGCCATCGCAATACAATGGCTTGGCTCAGCGCTTTCACTAATGCCGAAACCGGTTCTCGTAGATCCTTCCCAAGCCGTAGTGGCTTCATCAAAAAAGTCGGTCAGCGGGAAGCTGGAAGCTGCAAGGGGAAGCTTTAACTTCATTGGGAATCATGCAGAGAAGTTTAACAGATGCCCAGAAATTAGCATCGGCGGGAATAATTTACTTCAGTAAGTTACGCTAGCTTGTGGTTAATATTCTTGAGTTTGAGCTTGCATTTATGAGAGCAGAAGCGGTAGAAATAAAATGGACTGCACTCATTTAAATAGGATTTGATATCGCCTGTAGAAAATTTAGCTGAATAAATCTTACAAGCATTATAGGCATGAAAGCCGAAGTATTGATGTTATAGAATCTTAATAATTAGATATATAGAGGCCAGTAATGGTAATTTGTTAGATGTTCATGTCTTAAAATTGGTGTTATTAAAGGCTAATAAAACTATTTTAATAGGAATTCATTTAATAGGGGAGCTTCTTAAGCGTTTGGATGTTGGGTACTACCTAGCTGTTTTTACCATGTTCCACTGATCGAAATAATTTTTACTGATAAAATAAACACTAAAATTATATGAACGCATTGTCGTATTTTATAATTTTTATATGTATGATAATTGAACAGAGTTTTGGCAGAAGAAGACCAATAAAATGAGGTTATATTATTGTGTGATTAAAATATAGAAATTGGTTGGTAACCATTGCTAATTATTGAATCTATTGCTTTCGTATTTGTATTAATTCGATAGAACTTCTGAATTCTCTTCAAAACTTAAAGCAGTCGCTGCGAATTACTTGGGGGTACCATTCTTCATCCATGGTATAACAAACAAATGAAAAATCTTTAAATAATTCAGAAGATGCGAATTACCTTACTTTTTTTCGTTCCACATCGAGCAAAATTTTTCCCACGACTGCAACGAAGACATCCATTAACTTTTTCTTGCCCAAATTAAAAAGGTTGCTCGGAGTAATAAAAATTACATGAGGAGCTTGTTCTATTACCTATCATTAGCTCCATGTGACCTAAAACACAACCTGCAGACCGGCAAAAACCAATGTTTTTCTCGTTCGGTTGAGTCGGAGAATGAAGACTCCAACAAAGACCGAGACTTTCATTTTTACAAATGTATATTGAACGAGTCGGAAATGCCCCGCCATATAACAACATATAATAAGGGTTTTCTTCTCATATATTTTTATATTGAAAGCTGTAGATTACAGTGAGGTCGAAATTAATTCAAGAGTTTCATTGAGATTTCCGTTTTGTATCGGTAGGAGTTATCAGAGTCATAGATATTTAGCCTATATGCAACGTATCTCATCACAAGATCTCATCACTAGTGAGTGGGTACTTAAATGACTTAGCAGTAAGTTAATAAATAAACTAATAAATAAATAAATAAATAGATAAATAAATATTTGATCTAGTTTCTAAAATAAATATTAATTAGTAAATAAATGTCGGGTCGCTATTAATGGTTATGTTTTGAATTGAGATCGAATATTTTTTCAGGTGATGAATATTTAAATGCAGTTCAATTTTCAAATGCTAAATCGTTATTATTCAAATGATAAATCAAACAAGCTGATGTTCACAGGCATAAATTCCTGCAACTACACTAAGGAACTAATTATTTTCAGTTTTCAGCAATGAATTTTTATCAATTACACGTTTTTTATAAATTTAAAAAACTACACATAGATGGATGTATGTCTTGTGTTTTGTTAACACTGAACCGGACCTGAAATTCTAGCCCGGTACTTTATAATGCATTTTTAATTCGTTCAGATTGTATTATAAGTAAAAAAACTGTTTTCGAATTTGGCACATGATAAATACGTATCCGAAGTCACTCCCGCATTTCAGTTTCAATGTATATTTTAAGCAGCCATTCTAATTAAAATTAGATAATATTTCTAATAAGCTAAATAATTTGTGTATAAATGTTCGATGTTTAAATATAACCTATTTTTGACCGTTTGGCTCCTGCTCAGCTAATCAGATTTTTAGGCTGTACAAGTTAACCGTATCATTTCTTCTATTAAGTAATTTACTGGTGAATCAGAAGTAAGCCGTTAGGGTTGATCACTGTAATCTGCTTACCCTGTTAGTGATTGCTTGCAGAGAAAAATAAATTTACAAGTGATAATCGGCAAAAACGTTGGGCCGATTGCGTACGAAAAATTATTCATCTCCAGAAGTTTTCACCCTTCGACGCTCCTTGTTCGTTTCCAACTTTAACTGTTTATGGAATTTCGAAATGGTTTTCCTGACTTGCATGCGACTCTGAGGACAAGTTCCAGATAGTTTGCTGCAATTAAAACCATCAAGGCCGAGCTGTCCGGCTATTTTGTAGTCAGCATGCCCAGGGTTCGTCTGCTGTTGACCCGGGGTCGCTTGGAAGATATTCATGCCAAGCTCTTCGATCCTGAGAACACGCAATCGTAGATTCAGAAATTAATTGCGGTTTTATTTTGACGACTCATGCCATTATCCTTGACTATTTCTACATGTACTGATAAATCAAAGAGAAAGAGTCTAAAGCATTTTAAAATGTCAATAAACTTTGAAAGCAACTTGTAATTCAAATTAATAACGTTTTTTCGAACGTTTGTTTGTAGATGTACAAAGTAAATGTTTTACAATTACTCACCTCATTTGACTTAAAACTTCAAATTCGAATTCCGTGAGCAAGCGCTGCTTCTGCCGCGTGAGGTCGCAAGTCAGTCGAAAAGCGCAGTGAGCTGCAGTTTTCCAAGCAGCAGATGTTACGTTTCGTTTGCCATTGTTCGATGTCCCAATTGTATAGTTTCTTCCTCCGTCAGGAGGCTCTTTCTGTCCAGTATCAACAATAGGTTTCCGTTGCCCATGATCAAGGTTCAAGTTTCTTTTGTACCTGCTTCTGTTTGAGTAATAACTGTCCCGTTTGCTGTAAACTCTGTGCTTGTCGTATCCTTTATGATCGTGTTCATCCTGATAGTCGTCTGGAGAATAGTCTACACCATTTTCACGGTACCAACGATCATACCAGTCTTCGTACCAGTCACGTCTGTAATAGCCTCCAGTTGATCCATAGTAGGGATCTGGTTCATCATACTTGTAGGACTTCTTATAATAAACGTAGTTTGAGAAAAAGTTTCGGCTAGCGATGATGGCTACAACAGCTAGGGCCCCTATTCCAATGAGACCCAAATTCAGTTGATACCAACCCGATAGCGCCGTGCCGATACCACCGCCGAAGCCTCCACCGCCACCATATCGCGGAGGTACGACTGCACCGTAGCCGCCGTGGATGTAGGGGTGTGAGTAGTTCGCAGAGTACGTATAATTTGTACCATTTGCGTATATAAGAGTGTGGATGTGGGTTACGTTATGGACGTGCAGGTGAGGAACTTTCTCATTTAGTACGGCTTGTGGAACCTCGACCACAATAGTCCGTTCTTGGGCCTGTTCAGGCTCAAACTGGAGGTCCGACCGTTGATGGTGCTCGTGGAATGGCTGTGGAGAGTTGAGGACTGTTGGTGACAGTGTCGTTACCTCTACACTGCTGGGCCAGAGGAAGCTGAACATCCTGCAATAAATTATTTAGATTTTTCACTTTGTTACTATATTTTTAACATGATTTATATTGCAAAAGACTATATATGAACTTTCGTGGGAATACATTTGACTATTTTTTATTATATATCCAAAATTTATTAAACGCTAAATTCAAGCATGGATTTTGAGTTTAGAACACGTGTGTTTAGAAAAAGTCTATCAGTGAAATGAATGAAAAATTAATTTTGATATCAAACAGGATGGAGATGGAGAATTGTATGATAAGGATGAAAAACTATTTAAAATTGAAATCTCATTTTAATTTTTTATATCCGTATTAGAAAAAAATTCATAGCAGATGATAAGAGGTAAGCGTAATTTTCTAAAAAATTTCAGTTAACTGCATCAGCTCTTTTTATGAAATTTTATATGTAAAGATGATAAAAAGTGAATTTATTGTTACTAATTATTGACTGCTGGATTTAATTCGTGAGAATTATTTCTTCGTGATTTATTTCCGGTCCAGAAATTACGCTACCTACACAGGGATTTTTTATTAACTTCTGCTCGCTAATTAAAGGTTCGTTGGCTGAATCAGAATAAAGATTAATTTTCCTGAAAAAACTGAAGCGAATTCAAAGTTCAATTTTTAATCTATGCAAAAAATTTGAATTATCTATTTTTAAGTCTAAAATTTTGTTCAGTATATAGGCTGAACAAAATATGGATAAAATATATCCATTATAAAATATGAATAATTAAAATTCATAATTCTATAAAATTATTCTTATCGTAAAAGGAATCTGTTCATAACTCTGAATTCATTCAATGGAAGAATGAGAACCACATATGAAAAAAACATTGATGCACTATATTTTAAAATGGGAGAAAATTTATCAATGTAAATTATTGAAAATTAGATTAATTGTTGACCAATCTGAAGAAAATTAGATTTATAGGTGTTCAAATTGAAGAAATTAGATTTGCTGTTACTAATTAATTATAAAGACTATATTGTAATATGCAGCATTTCTTTTAGCTTACCTGATCAGAGAAAGGATTTTTTACCCATTTCTGACTCGTGTTGTCACCCGACGAAGGTCGAAGACGATTCACTTCATTGCAAAAATCAGTCAACATCAAAAACGCATGTCATTTGTGAAAAACCGGTTGCTGAATTGAATATTCTTAGGAAAGTTTGACTAAAACCCGATTTTCAGGTAACTAATTTATAGAAAATTTGCACTTATGAAACTAATTGACTCATAAGAAGATATTGAAAATTTCGGCTCGCGAAACCGAATTTCTGGGTTACTTTTTAACGAAAGTTCTAATTATTGACGGAATACTCTCGTGTCAATAGCTTAGATTACAATCTGAAAAAAATATCAGTGTACAGTTAGGAAAGATGAGCACGTGCGGTACTATTTAGTTACTTATGAAGTTCTTACTGTAAAAAAAAAGACATAATATGAAAACATTAGTAAATTTACAAATAATAAAAATTTATTAACGCGATTATAGCATTAAAGTTGTGGAACGAAATTTATTGATCATATTTGTTTTACGTTAAAGATTAAACGAGCATTAATAACTTTCTGCTCGAATCTGAAATAATAGAAAAATATTTTGAGAAATACTCCCAAATTTATTTTTTTCTGAAGATGCTCACGTGTTGGACAATTTTCTCTTTCTTTTCCTTTATTCACTAGAAATAAAACTTCTATCATAAAATAAAAAAGTTCGAGTTTTTTGCTTCCGAACAACACAACTCGACTCAATAAAACTTTTTATACACTCGGAACCCTTTAATTTTCGTGTTAACAATCTACTGACATGGTTCTCGATCACTTGTGGGTAGTTTGGAGTCTTGAATGGATCTCAAACATATAAGTTTCTTCTATCCATTATGTTTCACGTGATCTCTTTTTACTTTTTTTATGCTTGTGGTCAAGTCGTTTCCTGAACAAACAATAATTAAATCTTCGCCTTTTATGATCGAGATCGTTGATGTTCATACCACTTTTCATCGTTGATCATTCCTTTATTACTTCATTAGTAAAAATCCTCACAATCTCCAATGATTTGTATTTTAAGAACTTTAGAGATCAGCAAAATTTGATAAAAATCAATATTCGCTTTGAATAATTACCACTCAGTCATTAGCTTGACGTGAATCGTGTTTTATACATTCTAGTGTTGCTTGGCACATCAAAAATGTTTTGGATATCTTCGTATTAAGATCCTGTTTCTAGAGTCTGTAATTCACGCAAAAACAACTTGTCAAGGGACGCACTGTCGCTTGGGGTGCTCCATTAATCAGGAAAAGTTGTTCTTAATGCACGTGAGTATTGCGACGAATTCCAAACTTCTGCTCTTCAACGTCAAGCACTCAAAAATTTCTTGAATAAATCGACCAACATGTACAAAAAACATTAGTAACGCATCTGCTTGTGTACGGAATCCATCTTTCTCACTCAGGAATGCCTCGGAACTGTCGCCCTATAACTGGCGATCGAAGAGCACAACCCTGTTCAGGCACCGTCCGTCTCCAGAGCGTATCTGAAGCGCTGGTCTCTGCAGAGTCGTAGCGTATCCTGCCTCAACTCTCTCGCAAGCCAGAGACGAAAATGGTGGCTGGTGTTCAGGAATGAGATTCTCTTGCATCCGTGGCTTGGCAGCGTATGTTGCGATTGCAGATTGGGGAGGCGGAAGAGAAAATCCCTGCATGAGCTAGAGGAAAGTTGACTTGCCGAAGATGGTTCGTCGTTCCAAAGGCTTCTCTGTAATTTCTTTTGACGAACTACCGTTATTTTCAGCCAACTTCCTTCTGAAATTAATCACAATGAGGATGTTCTGCTGCCGCAACGGGAATGCAATGGAAAAGTATTTACTGACACTTCTCTTCGCTGGTAATACTATTTTATGAGTAACTGCTTGAAGTGTTAATTTTCACAGTACTAAAAGAGTGAAAATGATATAATTGTAAACAGTCTTGCTAGAATTGCTTCACTCCTTAAAATTCTGCACCGAAGAAGGAAAACCAATTCGGGTAATGATTGCTTCAATTTTAAATTTCTAATTTATACATCCTGATGTTAACATTGATTTCTTCAGCCCACACATGAAGGGATACATCATTTGTCCACTGAAAATGGCAATAATAACGGCTATAAATATTAATGTTGCCAAAAACTTTCCTCTTAAGTAAAACGTCTAAAAAGGGCGAAGTCTGACAACTCAAACGAGAATTTCAGAGCCATGCAGATAATTGCGAAATTTCCAGCGTATATTCCATGTACAAATAGACTTGGCTGTAGAAAAAGCATCATGCCCCAAGTGAAAGCGATGAATGTTTTCTCCCAAAAAACTTGATCTATGTTTTTCATATCTGCGGTAATATAGATCACACTTTTTAAGGCCTTCTCCTAAATGTCGATAATATGAAATTTTTTTTCATCAATTGGGCAATTTTCATCAAAAATGGCAAAACTATGAGAATTGGCTATTAGATTCGCATACTTTAAAGCGTTATTTTAGTAGATTTCAAAGTTGTATATTTTATAAAGTAGTTCTAATAAGTTTTAAAGCAGTGCAGTGCACTTTACACAGAAGTTGTTTTAGATAATAGAGTTCAACGATTTATATAGCAGATATAATCGGTTTTAAAGGCAATTATACTTAACAAAGTAGTTATAACAAGATTTAGTTACATACTTCCTAAAGTAATTCCTCAACTCACGCAAGAAGATAACTTTTTTTTTAATCACCGCATGGTGACATTTTTTGTTATGCCCGTCATAAATACATAAATACATAGTACATAAAGTACGATGAGGCGTGCGAAATTACTTCATTAGAGGCATCTCGAATAATGAAGTCTGCTGAATAATAAAAGACGATCTTACACCTCATAAAGCGCAGATTTTAATAATTTGTTCAAAAACTATTGTTTCCTAGAGCATAAGTTGACCGTGAATATTGCATTTCATAAATCAAGAATTTTTAAGTCGATTCTCAGAGGTAAATTTTTGCAAGGCTCAAAATTTAAAATTTTACCGAACTTTTACAACACTCCAATTTTCTGGCAATCGTCACAGTAGGAAAAGGTTGCGTTATGGAATAAATTTGATTTGATATGAGTTGTCAAGTATTTGAGATAAAATGTTCAATAAATGTTATAGGAATCACGTAAATTTTATGCAACAATGAAGGAGTACTGCATTTTATTTTATTTATGTATAAATGTAACGAAGTATGCCTCACATATACTGTACATTTGTATGCACAATTTTTCGATTTATACATATTTAGTTTTCTACCATATAATAATTTTCTTCTTATCAAAACGAGTTCAATAACTTGATATGAAATCCTTAATTAAATTTATTGCCAGAGAACAAGTTTAAACTTTTGTCCCTGCATCCGATGCCTCTCAAGATAAAAAAAACACAAAATGTACCAAGTAAAGTAATGGCATTGATCAATGATTCTGTTCGACATAAAAGTTTCTAAATCTTAACTGTAACTGGAACAGGATATTAATATGGCACTTCATTGGACTCTTCCCTCCTGGTGGAATCATTGCAGTCATTGTATTTTCATTGCGACTAATCGCAATTATTAAATATTTATTTCCATAACTGGATCATTTGTTGAATAGTTAGTTACTGATATTTGTACTCATTTTATCAAAATTGATTATTAATAATTAAAAATTTGATTTTCGTGCGCTGGTTTGCTTAAAATCTTAGGAAATTCGCAGTCAAGTGTTAGGTAATTTGGATAGAATATAATATATTCTATCTTTCTTTGTGAGGAACGCGTATCTTGATCGAGTGACTTGATTGAAATATGCATATAGAATGTTGAAACGATCAGAAGATATGAACGGAATAATTAAAGCACTTTTCACAATTTTTATTGTCATTTAATTCCTGTAATATATTCATCAGCGCACGCAGTGTTGGTGATTGACTATTTATTTAATAATTGTGCAGTTTTTTCTACGATTATATAGAACGCTATTTAATTCTAGTGGATAAAAATATGCGTCAACATATTTATCTGTTTTATTGCATCATAGCGTTACTATGAACATCGCACTTAAGCTATAATCATATACAAGAAAATTAAAAGTATATAATTTGGTCTGTGAGAGGTAATTAGGATAATTAAGATTGGATTTAGCGTGAATTGACATAAGTATCAAATCGATCCAATTATGTTATTGCACTAGTCAAAATTGTTCCTATAGATCATATGGTCCAATCGAAACTTTTTTATAATGTAATGCAAATATAAATGCTCCACTAATATATTATTGATAAATATTTGCTGTACAATATCTACAATTGACGTTAACTAAATTCACTCATGTTTTCGCGAAAAGTTTAATTTCAAGTTATATGTACACACATAAAGCAACCAAATAGTAACATGAGAGGTCAACTTATGAAACTGTTGGTTATTTCAGCCCGAACTTGTTTCTGGTTCCCACTTCATTTATTGTCATTCATTCCGTATGCTGAAAAATAGAAAGCTGTTCTACGTTTTCACAACTGACACACTAAACTTCTACTTCATAAATGCCTGAGAAGAGAAAGTGCAAGTCTTTGTCATTTGCAGTTATTTGGCATGAATAAATTGTAATATATTGTTATTTTCGCCACTTCTCACACAAATTGCGTACGCAGGAAATGCCTTCTGTTGATCACTTATGGTACTAATGGAAATTGATTGGATATAAGTATTAAAATCACTTGTTTGCTTAAATCGCAAGTTAACTAGGAATTTAAAAGCAAAAACAATACCACAAAAATTCACCATATCTTTATAAGAGTAAACGTTTCGGAGTCCAGCTCCATCGTCAGTTCACAAAATTCAGTTCAGAAGAAGTTCAGATCTAGAAACACAAATACAATCAATTAGTAGAGTAAAAGGCACTGTTGGGTTTTAAAACGGAGAATAAATAAATAAGACATGAAATTAACGCTAGTAAACGGCCTATCTATTTACTATTTCAAGAGTAACGGAGCTAAAATTTAAACGGCATTTAGACTAGGCTTCTGCTTGAATATATATAGGGATTCTAAAATGCGTAGATCAGTAACACCGGATGCGGAAGCTAGAATTTTAAAATCATTATCGGATACAGAGGTGTTGCATTGCTCAGCATGAACACGTACAGCAGAATTAGGTGGATGTGCAAGTAGGTTCCCCGTCCTATAACTCCTGCCCTTATGCTCAGCCAGCCTAGTATAGAAATTGCGTGACGTCATACCGACGTACGCTGATGCGCACTGCGCACAACTATATCTGTAAACTAGTGACGATCGCATAAGAACAGGTAGGGTATCCTTAAACCTGAAAAACGAGCTGATTCTAAAATTGTTAACTAGCAACACATGAAGATTTACATCCGAAAGATATTTAGCAAATAAAACTTTTAATTCCTTTGACATTAAAAGTCATGTCTTATTTATTTGTTCATGTCTTATTTATTTAATCTTCGTTTTAAAACCCAACAGTGCCTTTTACTCTACTAATTGATTATATTTGTGTTTCTAGATCTGAACTTCTTCTGAACTGAATTTTGTGAACTGACGATGGAGCTGGACTCCGAAAGGTTTTCTCTTATAAAGATATGGTGAATTTTTGTGGTATTGTTTTTGCTTTTAAATTCCTAATGGAAATTGAACATGCCCACTAATGGCCCAGTCATTATCAATCGCATTACACATTAGTACATAATTTAATTTAAAACTAAGCATAATAACTTTTTTAACGAAAAATCTACCATAAACTCTTCAAACAGTAAATATGAGTTTATTTCCACCTTGATAAAAGATTTTGCTCTCCAAACTGAATGTGTCATTTATTTAATCATTTATTTTGCTTTAAAAACTTCAGTAATTTTTCGGATGATTATCGCTCCATCCTGAGTAAAAAAATGCATCTCTATTCCAACTAATAATTTATATAATTACGCATTGATTATATATAAATAATTAAAATAAATAAATAATAAATTCGTATTGATTCATGTAAGTTTGGCCATTTCGACAGCTTCCATCATCTGCCGAGCGTTGTAGGGGCAACTGCTGTAGACTTGGTGGCAAGACGCTCCACGGGCGCCCAGTCGAGCAGCTTCCTTATACTCAAGCAGCAGGGGGCTGTCTGGTAATAGACCTTCGCCTGGTCTGATGGAGTTGAACAACTCGTCTCCATTGCTGAAAAAATTGAATTAGAGGCTGAGTTATGTTCAGATATATCGTTAATCATGATTCAATTTATTAAGACTAAAATTACGTGAATGTATCGAAAACTATTCGGTTAAATGAAATTCAATTGATATATCAGTAAAATCGTTCATCAGCTAATTTTGAAATGTATATGAAAGGGAGCGATGAAAGCTTGTATACAAATTTCTGACAATCTAATTCTTTCCAAAATTTCGCAAACATGTTGAAAAAAAAATCTGGGACGAGTCTAAAACTAGAATCATTAGCTCTCGTTATGAACCCCATACCAGTTCCAACTTCTAAGAACACGCGGCGAGTAAGAATGTTCGGGGGAAAAAACAGTAATGAGCAAATTTTTCTTACTGGATGAGTTGGAGAATCGATCGTTCATCCTCTGACAGCAACCAATGATCACGACTGGCGAGCTCGCAGACGAGTCGAGGACCGCAGTTTTCTGGATCATCTTTCCGAATTTGCGCCAGAATTTTTTCTTCTTCGGTTGGCTTTGAATTGAGTCGTGATTTGAAGCGCTTTAGTTTTCTGGCCTCGATGCTGCGGCGATAGCGCTTTTCCCTCGATTTCGGCGGGTTTTCCCCGATGCTCTTGTAGTATTTGTCCCAGTAATCTTTGTAGTAATCTTCATAGTATTTATTATAATATTCTTCATAGTACTTTTCATATGAGTCGGTGTTTTTCTTTGATTTAGAAGGAGTTTGTTCAGCAGATCGCCGGTAAAAATCATCAGCATCTTTCGCAAAATCGTCATTTCTCCCATACAAATCACCGTATCCTCCATAACCGTAGCCCCCACCTCCACCATATCCTTCATCGTAACTTCCACCGTATCCACCACCTCCGTATCCTCCTCCTCCTCCCATACCATATCCTCCACCGTAGTCACCACCGTAGCCACCACCGTAGCCACCACCGTAGCCACCACCGTCGCCCAGAGTCTTTTTCCTCAGTATCCCAGTTACGCCAAGTGCACCAAGGCTTATCAGACCAACCTTGATTAGGTACGATGCGTACGTCATACTGGCCGACAAGCCAGCCGAAAGAACCGACATGTCACCTTATGAATGGAAAAAAATAAGTGTTAACTTAATTTTTATATAGATTAGCAGTTAAAAAATGTTATCATTGCTCTTAGGAATAAATCACATGAATACTATTTCACAATTTTTGACAGAAAATCTAAACATATATCAACGCTAAAATACTTATGTTCCATACACAGTTTTAATTGAAATGTAAAAGTTATAAATCATGCCCTAAATATAATACCAGATGCCAAACCTGCATAATATTCACAGCAATCAAATACAAGTTCAAATGGAAATGAAATTTCTATTTGCGTCTTTTATAACAGGGAGGCATTTCCGGCTTTAATTAATAAGGTTCTCTTTCATGGAACTTCTAGTCTTCATTTAAGTGAATGAAAACAGAAATCATAATATGTAAGGGACGTAAAGTTATCTAAAAAATAAATCTTGAAGGGGGCTGTGACTAAGTCTGAAAGAATTAATGCACAAAATTCAAAATTTCCAAATTCAAAATTATGCGAAATAATAACCGAAATGTTGCTAAGTTTTATACTTCGTTAATTTTATTCTCCTGCTGTATTTGTCAGAATTACAGGTTAACATTAAATTCGTAAAATGTCTTGGTCGAAAAACGTAGATGTAAAAGATCGTCAAAAAGAACAAGGTCAATGAGATTCTGCCTTAGAGTCTTATGGGATTTACTCAGGTGATTATTGATTTGGTGTGTTTTTTTTGTATTTATAGAAACATATGTCGCTACGCTAGCCCGTGCACAAGTGAAACTAAATGAAATTGCCTGTGTCCAACAATGATGCTTCGCTCGGGGCAACTTCAAATAAATCAATCGAAGTTCTGGCTGTGGGCAGATCACTGTTTGGACTGACGACCTTGAATTGCGGGACGTGTAAATAATTGAGAAAAAAATTCATCCCTTGGAAAATAACCATTCTGTACTGATCGTAAATACTTGTCGTATTTGAATATCGTCTTTCGAATAAACGCAATTAAGGGCCCTGCGGGACGAGGACGATCATATTTTTTTTCTTAGATATGATACAATTGGCAAGCACTGTAGCGGCATTAAGTTTACGCATAACCTGATTACTTACTTGTGAAAATACACAGTGTCTCTCTTGCACTGAAATCAAAGTCCTCACTCACTAACTAATCACAAGTGCTTCTAAACACATTTCAAGATAATTAGGATGTATCCTTTCATTGTCTTTCCCAGCACCACTTTTTGGGCATGTGCTGCTCACGGAAAGACCGTCTATTGCGCAGGTTCACGGTTGAATGCGGCCTCCATGTACACGGTACCTCTGGAATCTTCCCGCAGCTGCCGACACCGCGAAAGTCGTGCCGAAGAAAGCGGCGGCGGCATCGGCGTCCTGCAGGCGTGGTATCTGCGGGTCAGAGCTGAGAGAGGCAGGGCGGGCGTTCGCCGCTCTCACTGCCACAATGTAGGCCAGATGTGTTTTTGCCCACAGGTGGTGGAAACCCACTCTCATAGAGGAGACTCGAGAGGTAGTGTCATGTAGTTGCAACAGGTGGGCGTGCCGGAGGGTACTTATTAGCTGAGGACGTGAGTGTCGCATGATGTTGATTGGCAGAATTATTCAGAAAGATTTTTTTTCTCCGAGATGATCTCATTACACAAGACATCGGGTTATCTCAGGTCCAATGTGTTTATGATAAATATTTAGTTTTTGTAAATTATAATAAAAAAAACATCCTGGGTGTTTGGTTACCGATATTGTACGGGTGTGTTTGTTCCGTGGACTTTTTGTTCAAAAGGTGTGAAAAATAATTGTTGGAGTCAACGGTTTTGTTGAGACTTACAATACAGTAATTTGAGTTACCCGTTTTCTTTGGCTTAAACAGTTTCTCCGGCGAAGACCTTCAATTTTTCCATTTCTTGTTGCAAATTCTTACCCACACAGGCGTAATGAATTGATGCTCTTTCATTCATTTTACAATTAATACTGCGTCATTAGGACACCGGAGTTGAATTATTCAAGTACCCTTTTTTCGTCATTAATTATATTTATCCAAGACGTCTCATTCTCACCAATTAATCACTAAAGTGTTGTGTTTTAAACCTCTGGACTAACTTGGCAAGTGTTTGTCAAACTCAAATAAAGTCTTGGGCAAGTTCGGGTGACTTGCAGCTTTGGAAGTTTTTTTTTTTTTTGTGCATGGTTCCTGAATTCTTTTTGGTGGTCGAAAATAAGTCTTTTGACTCTGTTGCAAAAAAGTATGGTCGTTTTTCCATGTTTTTCAAGCTCAATGAAACGGTTTTTACACACCATATCCTAGAACGCTCTGGCCATTCAGAAACTAGAGCGTTCACAGAATTAGTGTAGTGGAATTTCTATATATGTACACGGATTTTTCTCATGATTACAGTTCAACAGAGATAATCTTAAAATTACATTAATGCGGTAGGTATTTAAAAGTCTTTACTACTGTATTTGGTTTAACATATATTCACTGTACACAAAAAAAATAATACAAAGATATTCTACCTTTAAAATAAATATTCTAACATATTATTGCTACAATAAATAAATGCAAAAACTATTGTAAAATAACAATCACGGGCTTTCTTGGTGTGTGAATAACAATTCTTTGTCTTGCCACATCCGCTGCTTTGCATTCAATTGCTTTAGTTTAAATGAGAGATAATTAGTACTGAGGGGAACGCATGTTGGTCTTCTTGTTGAAAGACTGCAAACTTTCAGTGCCATTTAAATACTTTAAAATTACTGGCATTAGAGACAATAAGCTACCGCGGTCATGTACGGTAAGTTCTCATATGCAATATGGAAACATACCTGAAATAGCAATGAAACTTTTACTACTACTTACTTTTTCACTACTTTACTACTTTTGTTATTATGTGTGCTACAATATCCGACAATCCAATAATCCGCATGGAATTTCCACAAGCTTGCGAAAGAAAGAAATAATTACAAATTATATGTACTAACAAAAGTATAAACCGTCGCGGAGAATCATCTACATTAATAATATTTTCCTAAGGTGCAAATATCAGTTAATTTTCCTTGCTATTCCAGGTATGTTACCATATTGCAGATGAGAAATTACAATTTCTCATCTATTGATTACAAATTGTTGGTAAAATTAATTTACAATTATTTATTGGTTTCACAAGTTTATGGCAATTTCATACGGATCATTGGATTCTCGGATATTGTAACGCACATAATAACAAAAGTAACAATGGATCTTGAGGATCAACTGAGAAAATGGTATTACTGTTATCTCGAGATTTAACTTATTCTTTCATTCGACCTAAATGTAATAAATAATTTGTGTACTTACATTATTTACACATGACTTAATTTGTTCGTACTTTCACAGCTCCTCAAAGCCTGTATTAAACGCAACACTCGGCTTTCAAAACACTCCTGAAAGTACCTAATTCTGAAATTATCTAACGTATGGCTCTAGATTGGTTTCAAGATTTTGTATATGTACCAGTGTTTAAATCTGGCTCTATTATGCTTCACCTTTTCAGAACATGAATAAAATTTATAATTTCGGTCGCTGAATATGGACAATTTCTGTATCGTTGCGAGCAGGCACCCCCAGTCCTGCCAAACTTTGCCGCAGCTCTGTAATCTGCAAGGACAGGACTGCTGCTGCGCACGCCTTGCCCTGGATGCGCGATGTTGAAGAGCGCGTCGCCAGACCTGAAGAAATATAACTCAGCACTCACTGCAGTGAGTGACAGAGAGCGCATTTTCTCGTCGATGAAAACTTGAGGTCACGGACAGACGGACGGACAGACGGAGAGACAGACGGACATTGCGAGCACAATAGTGCATTTTTTCCATAAATGAGAAAATGCTCTAAAAATGAAGAAGCAACACCGATATCAATATCTTCGTTCTGAACTTTGTTCTCAGTTTAAATATTTTTTAAACTATGATAGATTGCGAACACTGGAAATGAAAATATTTTAAGTTTAAAAAAATTTTTTGTTGTCATACACTAGAAAAGTTTAAGTTCAAGCGATGAATTGAATATCATTGAGATAATTTGTTGCCTCTATGGAAATGGATCCAGTGATAGCACAATCGATCGTAACTTCTAATACATTTAATTATTCAATTGCATTATTTCCTGTGTGAATAAGTGTCATATGAGAAAAATAGGAGAAAATAATTATTGTTTGCGGTAGCATGGAATATTAATCGTGGATATACCACCCAGTATAATTGTGTACCTGACAAATTGCAGGATATCCCACTCTTCTTTGCGCAGAGCTCTGAATTTCACAGCGGAAATCTCGCAGACCAGCCTCATGCTGCAGCCATTCGCATCCCTTCTCTTCAGCTCATCAACGATAATTTCTTCTTCATTGCGTGTCCTGCGATATTTGCGACCTTTTGATCTACGGATATCCCCATGGATGTAACCACCTTCTGCAATATCCGTGGATCTCTTCTTCCGTATCCATTCTGAATTACGTTTGTTATTTTTTCCATGTCGACTCGAGCCACCGATTCTCCCTCGGTTACCATAAGGAGAGGGAGCACCGTATGAAGGTCGATGTCCATATCCTCCTTTTTGATCTTTATATCCACCATACCCTCCTCCGTAGTCTCCGTATCCTCCATAATAATCATAATCTCCGTAATCATCTCCGATAACTCCACCGAAACCTCCATGCCCGAGATATGACGCTAGCCAGAGAGCGCCGAGCCCGATGAAGCCCGCGTTCAGGAATGACGCGGAGTAGACCAGGCCGAGGGCTCCGTGCGCGAGACCGGAATACGCGCCCCACACTCCCAGACCCGACGTTGCATCAACAGTGGTCATTTAATCCCCTGTAAGCCAGGAACATTACAGTTAGTATTCAAATTTAATATGCAATAATATATAACATATCGGTAATCAATAACGAGAAATCGTTAAATTCGAAATAAATTACTTAAGTGAATATATCATTAACGAAAAAGAAAACGTAATTAAATCAAAATAAATGTTTAAGTTTTAATTTTGTTGCATATTTAGTTCGTCTGTTTTGAAGAAGTAATGAAATACATGATATAGTAAGGATTTCTTGTCCATAAACCATCGATTCTTTCATCTATCTCAAAACTCGATATTATTAGTATGCGTTTCGTCTCAAGTTTCCATTGGAACAATGTTCATCGAAATACCTTCATTTGTTCGTTGAAAAAATTATTGAAATAATCAATGTTCATTGGAATAATTTAATTTTTTCCTGTTTGCACTTTTAAGTGATGCACGCACTGGCTAATTTTAATATTTTATGGATTATTTCTTCCAACGCTCTGCTGGATAATTAACTCTAGCTAACGCCAGCATCAGGTTGAAGATAATCAATGTTAGCGAGACGGGATGACGAACAACAGATTAGAAAGCGTCCGGTTTTCTATAGCGGAAAGAAGTCGTTGGATTGAAGGGCTCGTATCGATATTAGAGATGTTCTTTCATGTCCCATTGTTCTTTTAATGGGGGAAAGCTGATTGATTGGCACTCGATTAATGCAGTCGCGCTGCTGATGTCAATTGAATGGCTTATGAGAAATACTGAAGCCATTTGACTGGCGCATATGAAAAACTTATTGCAATTGAAAATCCGTTAACAAAAATTGGTCAAATTTGTGTCATGATTGCTGTATCAGGTTGTGAGAAAGTGATATTATGAGGGTTGTTTCAACATGAAAATAAGGTAGGGATCCCTGACGAAAAACTTATTCGATATCCCGGATAATTAACTTTCATTTACTACCAAAGCAACTGCATGAACATTATCATTTTGTGTTGAACATTTTCAACAATGCTTAAAGTTTACGATAATATAAAAATTCTACCACAATGCTTTTTCGAGAAAAAGTAAACTACTAATCAAATCAATCAATTGTATTCAAGCTCATACATGTATTCAAGCTCATGCATACATGTCTTTACAAGTGCCTCCATGTCAAAAAACTGCTCCCAAAATTCCCAATTACTTTCTCGACTTCGGAGCATATCTTCACCATGAGCAGGAGAAAGCTCCATCTGTTCTTATGTCCGCTTGTTGGGTGACCAATCGTAAACTCAACTCAATAAATCATTACACAAAGGCTTTTATGAATCGCAGATTTACATTTTTTAATTAACCGGTATTGTAATGAATTGAAAGTAAAATTTCTAATGGATATGAATGATTACAACGTTAATGACAGATAAAGTTTCAATTATTTTTAAACCAGGCAAGTTCATTTATATTGTTATACTATCAAAATTTGAGCGTTACTCGCATTTAACTAATATCAATACCATTGCGGATCAAATAACATATATTAACCGTCACTCACTGATGTGTAAACGGCTGTAGAAACTTTCTCAACTTTTTATCAGTGTGGCTACTAAAATACTGGAATCCATTAAGCGGATTTACCGGTATTCCACAGTAATTTGCCGGCAAAATTTCAAGTTTTTAACATAACTCACTTTCGATAAGCGTATTGTAGGATTTTTTTGTGGGTCCTTGAGAGTTTTTAATGAATTTCTGACTCTCTATCGATATAAGAAAGTGACTTCAGCAAATAATTCTTGTGAGAGATTGTCAGTCCACTAAGATTGGACGAATCTTTTAAATAAATTTCTCCGGATTTCTCCTGCACATGAATTAGCTTGAGTAACATATGATTGGTTAATGGCAATGGGTCATATTAATAGATCAAACATTGTCATCATATCAATTAATTAATACTGTACAATTAACCTCACTTACACTTAGAACAAGGATTGTGTTCCAATAACTTCAAAAGTAAGGAAAATGCTTTCCTGGAAGCGTATTTAAGCGACGGAGAAGCTTGAAATGTTGGAGTGTATCTGGCACTTCACTTTCTAAGAACACTCGTCCAGCAAGACTGGAAGCGTTCAACCACGAGCCTCGGTTTATAAAGCAACGAGAGAAAGGATAGGCGAGTAACAAAGAAAGCTGAATTTTAGATGTGGAAGCGAGAAATTTATTTTTCAAGGTCTTATTTTACGAGTATTCATAATAGTACTCATGGCGAAAAATAAATATTATTATTTACACCACGAATATTCACAAATAATAATTTACGAATATTTAACTGATTGCAACTCTTTTCCAAACTATATTTTACTCGGGTCTTTGGAAGACTTGGATACTGTTATAGGTTATTGCAAATTTCGAAATATTTTGCGAGTGTTTTTTTATTTACTCAGTCAGATGCGTAACATTTTATTGATGAATTATTCAACGTTTTAACATTTTTAAAATATTCCTTCATTACTTAAAATTTTCAATACAGTTCAACTCTGACGTTCATTATACTCTATTGATATTGCAAAGTGAATTCATTAAACTATAATGGAGGAAATGTTGGCTCATCCGATAAACGATGAATTTTAGAGGATCAGAATTAAAGGAATTCACCTCTGACCTAAACTCCGGTTCAATGCAGGCAAAGGTTTCGATGAATACTACATGGATTTTGATAAGTGTACGTAAGAATATAAACAACGAAATGCATGCCAAATAATGAAATAACTATGTCATTTCTAAAGTGGCTTAATTTATAGAATTTGACCGTCCAAATACTTAAACGGAATTTGAATGACTCAAGTAGCTACTTTAATGCAACTGCTTTCTTCTAGCGACAGGCCAAAAATATGCAAGGGAAGAATTAAAACTCTATAAAACTTTCATTCAATATTAAACAAAACAGCTCGAGGAGAAATAACAACAACAACTTACGAAATATACGCAATATCTACATATATTTTAGCTAAAATATCAACGGTGACAAAAATGAATTCAATGTTCGAGAAATTTTCCTGTGAATGAAATCATTCCATAGGGAAGAAGGTTCACTAATTGGGGTCAAAGAATTTCATATATTACTCGAATCATTTCACATAAGAACTGTAAACGAAATTATTACAAAAACTATGTTACATTTTTACAATCCAGGTGCATATAATTTTCAGAAAGTGTGCGGTTACACGAAAGACTCTTACATTACTTTGTCCCATTTAATTTGGTTGCGTTAAATGGCAAACATAATAATGTAAGGATATTCAAATTAACTGGTAGTAATTCAATTATATAATTTCACATTATAAATTTCGACGTCAGAGATGTTACTGCTCAACCACAGAGATCATCCAGCAACGTGCATCAAATTTGAACAGGTTCCTTCCATTACATTTGCATGAACACATCTCCTAAACACAAGTGTATTTTTTACTCCGAGTGAATAAAAATTGCCTTGATTTCGATTCATAAAATTAAATAAAAAGATATTTCTAATTAAAAAAAGTATTCAAACTATATATTCTTCGCGCTTCTAGTATTTCATTAATCATAGTTTTTGCATCAACAGGGCATGAAAAAAATTGATCGCTGCAGGAGCCTCCTCGCTGACCAAGATAGGCCGCCTCTTTATAGTCCCTCAGAGCCTCGCTTGTGGGACCGATCCCTTGGCCCGGGAACGCCTGGTCGAAAAGTTCGTCGCCGTTCCTGAAGATAAAAAAATTAGCTAAATTTAGAATGATTTTCGTAGAATACAATATTTTTATTATTATTGTTCATGAAGTACTGATGATTTGGCGAAATGAGATCACCGATGAAAATTAACAAACTTGTTTACAACTAAACCTTGTAGCGCACCAGACTTTTGTAATATTATAATCGGACCTAGTTTATGAACAATAATATCAATGCAGTCCGACAAGTTTTAAAAATATCTAATTCTTCTATAACTTAGTTCACCAAGCAGGCCAATACCGTTTATTGATATAATAATGGTACAAAATTGGGCTAACTGATACTTTAGTATCGAGAAAAGGCATAGCTATGTCAAAAGTTTGCTTACCATACAAAAGCGAGGATTTCCCATTCTTCCCGAAGAAGAGGTCGGTCTCTGGTAGCTGAAAGTTCACAAACAAGCCGAAGTCCACAATTGTTTCTATCATTTTTCCGTATTTCTCTTAGTAACTTTTCCTCTTCCGGCTCTGAATTTGATTGCAGAACAGCACTCTCAATTACTTCGTAATTGGAAGTCCACTCTGGAGTTTTGGTGTAACCCGATTGCAAGTTAGCGTAGTTTTCGGCATTTCTTCGGTTTCTGCGATGGCTTCTTCTTCGACACTTTGAATCGCATTCTTCGCTATAGATGCTGTGACTGTGTAGTGCACCAAATCCCTCTTTACTTGCTGAACTTCCACTGGGAGATTTGAGTAATGTTTCTGGGAAATGGAATCCAGTTGATGCTTTTGGAAGACCGTAGAGTGTGTCATCTTCTTCTAAGCTTGCGTGATGCGCTTTAGACGAGGGTCTTGAGCTACTTTTCGATTTGCTGTCGGAAGAGCTTTTGTGATGAGATTCGTGCGAATGGCTTTTGTGATGAGAATCGTGTGAATGACTTTTAGACTTCGAATGACTCTTTGGGCGAGAGTGACTTTTATGGTGTGAGCCGTGTGACTTACTTTTGGAGTGGGAATGACTTTTTGGTTTATAGTGGCTTTTGTGATGAGTTTCATGCGAATGGCTTTTTTGATGAGGTTGACCTTCGTAATGCGACTCATGTAAATGATGTTTATGATGCGATGCCTGGAAATGACTTTTGTGATGAGACACAGCGTGGCCATCGTGACCTTTCTGGTACTCATGGCCACCCTTGTGATGCCCTTTACTATGTCCCTTAGAAAAATTGTCACCGATATTGTTGAATCCATCGAATCCGAGTCCATCTCCATATCCACCTCCTCCAGATCCGTAGCCACCAGCATATCTTCCAGGAAACCTTCCACCATATCCACCTCCACCACTATATCCTCCTCCTCCACCGTACGCTCCTCGCCCTCCGCTCCCTCCACCTTCATATCCTCCTCCCCCGTATCCTCCTCCACCGTATCCTCCACCACCGTATCCTCCATAGCCGTAACCGTAATCACCATAGTCTCCGTAATCATCGAAGCGGTTTCTGCCTCCAAACTTCTTGAAGGACGCTATCCAGAGAGCGCCGAGACCGAAGTAGCCCGCGTAGATGAAGCCTGCCGCGTGTGCCAGAGCCACGGAACCGAGCCCGTGTGCAGCCGCTGCTGCCGCGTACGAACCTGCGGTGGCCGTCGCAGTGCCAGTCACGACCACCATCATGCACTAGGGTGGAAAAAATGAATTATGAATTTAAACTAAAATTTTTACAGTTTCACAGGCAGTGTGATAAATTAGCCAGCTATGAAAACGGTTTCAGCAGAAAATAACCTAAAACCTATGTCGACATTTATTGAATTAACAAGTTTCCATTAGGTTATATGAAGATTTAGTTACTGCAGTCGCAGCTAGCATAGCAATCTAATATCAAAATACAGAATGAAAAAAACGCAATCAAGTGTTTAATAAAACAAATTATCCAATTATTTCCTGTCATTTCAGTCATCCATAAATTGCAGGAACCGTAACAATTTATATATTGATATTTACTCATGTTATTAACAATTTTTACAAACACAGATGGTAGATTTACAGTTTCGCCTTCAGCAGGGCCGCTCGATTGCTACACGCATAGCACGCGCTAAGATAAGAAGAGAAAGCTGCTCTGGCGTCCCTCGCAGTCTTGTCGTGTAATTATCTCTGCCAATCATTGCATTATTTTGCAAAATTAAACAGGAAAAAATCGAACTTTTATATTATTATGTAGACAAATTAAACATGAAAAATACTAACTTATATCACGATGTAGACAAATTAAGCATGGAAAGAAACGAACTTACATCATGAAAATTTCTTTTTGCATCAAATATTTGGCATCGCAATCATGCTGAAAATTGTCGTTTTATAAATACCTCGCAACTGTTTCCTCCAATCTCGCATAAACCCAAAGTTAGCTGTTGTATCTACACCTTCACTATTAAAAAATGGTCAAAGATTTTTTTCGCAAAAACAATTAACAGGACTATTTCTGGCACACATTCCATGATACATACGAGATCTGAATTTTATTTACCTGCATTTCATAGCTTGCAATTGAGAAATTGGATATAATGCTATAATAACTATTTCAAAATTCGGACCCTCGGTTTATTAAGATTTTTGCAGCAATTAAATATAAATTAAAAAAATTAGCACACAATAACCGCCGAGATGCTGACCAGCTTAGAACGTATTTTTTGGCACCTAAACTTTCTAGTGTCTTCGCTGCAGGATACGCGAGACTTTTACTTTCGATTGACGATATGATGAGACTAATGCTTCAATAAATAACAACTTGGACTTATCGGGTTAAATTATGCAATTGTGTACTTCTAGCAACGCCGCAATTTTTTCTAAACTTAATTTACGCTACCTGGTATTTATTACATTACCGCCATGAATTCATAAACCCCGATGCTAAGGTACGTCAAATTTTCCTCTATGTTCTCATAGTTCAACAAATGTAATATTTAAACTCATATATTTCTATCATATAACTGAATAAATTTAAATCAAACATTATATCGCGTTATACCGACACAAATAAGCCACTGACGTCAATGAAACCTTATTAAATCACGAATTTTTTGCACATTGCTCCTAACTCACCTTGCTTTATAATAATTCTTTGATCATTGAAAAAAATGTTTCAGAAGGAGGAGTCTAAAGGAAAGCCACAGATATCTTCACGTTCAGCCAGTCAGTCTCGGTGAATCTTTTAAAGTCCACAAGATGGCGGCACAGCGTTCACTTTCTCTCACTGCAAAGTCTTAGTGACTGGAACAGCGCCTCGGCTTCCCTCACCTTTTAAACAAAGTGAAGGGGAATCCTGTGCCTACTTGGTCTTCTGTCTTAGGGTATCAATCCACTAGTGATTTGATCCATGCCCGTAGTCGTGGCAGTATAATAACCGTGATAATGTATCACGGTTATCTACTGCTGCTATACATAACAACATGGGTGTGACCATTTATGTAAATAGCAGAAATATCTTTCCAGATGAGGCCAATTTCGCATTTTCTTACTTGAATTCTATGTTCCCATTCGGATACTATTTTTTTAAGCATTCATTTTTTGTATCATTTTTGTAACGGGAAATCCTCGTCTTCATCATTCTTGGTCATTTATTCATCTTCCAATGTGGACCTTATTAAGTACTGTAAAATTCCAATACACGATGAACAACACCACGTCGGATATATCATTGATATCCTGTCAGGCTAATGCCAAAGAAATATTCTTACCATTAAATTTAAATAATCATACAACACATGACGTAAAAAATATTTGTCACTCTCAACTTCACTTGCCACTAAAAATATGACGTGATATCAGTCATCAGTCAAAAATTGCACGAAATGTGACGCTGGGTCATTGTGCATATTTCCATCCGGTACTCGCCACAAAAAGCGATGCTTCTACGGAAGCACAATTCGTTTGCTCAGGGGTGGGGCAATGGAAACTATAGTTATTAGTTAGTTAGTTGAGAGTAATTCATTTGTGATTTAACTATAATCATCAATAATATATGAGTGTTAATCTTTTTATGGATCTCGCTATGAACAACAACAACAACACTCGAACATTGCGATTATCGCGTCAGGCCGTGTTTTCAGCTCGCACGGCATAATTCTCAACTCAGAAAATTATTTTATTACTTATACCATTTAAAGAATATTAACACTTTCTTCTAAATGTTGTAAGTTTTTCAGTTTTTAATTTTCTCATAAGAAAGTCTCTTGGATTTAAAAAAATCCTGTCTTACGAGTGCAGCTGAGTGCAATGTCAGAAGTTTGATTATTTCATATCGTCTTTTATGTTATATGATCAAAATAGCTGGTTTTGGATCGGCGAAAACTTAGCTCTTAACTGAAAGATACCGAGAACATAATTGTACTGAGAAAAAATTTATAATCCACAATTAATGTGTTTGGAATGGAACATAATACTCCAGAAATCGAAGCCGAAGAAATAAAAATTAAAAAGCGAATTTGTCAAATCAATTAGATTTCTTAGAGTAAGTTTTGCGAGCTTACGACGCTCATTTGAAATAATTGACTGAAGTTGTTCAAATTTTTAAATTTAAGCTTAGAGATTGATGATAGATTAATTCAATCTATAATAAAGAAGAATGTATAGAATTATATTAATGCCATCTAGCAATCAATACCTTGCATGAATACCGGACAGTAAGTCGGTAAGTAAAAAATAGTGTGTTATATAGAACGAGCAACAATGTCGAGTAGCCATTATAAGCCGAGAACGAAACTCCGAATGTTTAAAACTTTAGTTGGTCGATGTGAAAAAATCTAATTTGCAATATTAATCACATAGTATTACATATATGAATACTGAATAGTTGAAGATCGCATCGAAAAGTTTTCAAAAATACAAGATGAATTCAAAATATTTCATTTTAAGGTGAGCGTAAATTCACAGAAATATTCATTACACGACTTATCGTACCAACCATTACTTATTACTCGAACGAATACGAATTTAAATTTGAATATGGAATATTGATCATACACAGAATAATGTTGGACCGATTGCATGATTATTATCAATAATATTCATTTTCAATGGTGCTAAACAATAAAAAATTGAATTTTAAGCTTGTTCAGTTGCTGACTCGTTCACTTTATGTTTCAAGATTTTCTCTACGTTTATTTTTTAAGGCTTTAAGGTGGTTTTATTTGTTATAGAAACGCTCATATCTATTTTTCATCATTTATTTCGAAACTATTATGGTACATTTCGGTGGGTCCTCATCGTTTCTTGTAAAAAATATTGCGTCAAGTAAAAAATTGTGTAATAAAAACAAGTCATGAGCTGTGATTTATTCCCTACTGAGTCTTCCAAAGAATACGGTGTTAGAAAATTAGGCTAGTATGTTTATTTACATATGTATGCTGTAGCGTCAGCTATAGTTATAGACTGAACACATAAAAAATAATGTACAAATTGAAAAACTCAATTTATGTCGCTAATTTGTAGGCGAAATAATCGATGGATATTTGATGAAATCATTGTCATAAGTTAGTTATAACTAAATTTACATGATTACGCATCAGATTATTAATTTATTTAAAGAAATTTTACGAAACCGAATTCACAAAACGAAAAAAATATACTCGTGGATTAAAATTTTGTAATGTTAAGGTGGAAATTTTGTTAGTATATCTATTTCTTACAAAATAATTACTTTCAGTATTGATTAAGAAGATTATTACTGCATATACACACTTGTACTTTTTATAATGCATCTACTTCTCTTGAGGTAGTACAAGTATGTTTGGCACGAGCTTTATGTTAGTAAGTAGGATTTAATTAAGCAGGAAGGTATCATAAAAAGTATGGAATTATAAATAAAAAATAAATCTTTGTTGACTATTTGATTGGGAATTTGGTAGTGCATAGATCATCAACTATATTTAAAAGAATGTTTATTCAAGCGTAACGAGAAGTGACAATGTGGACAAGACTGCATAGTATGCGTTATCCAAATATTCCAGCGCATAATATGCGACGTAAAGCTCCATCACAAGTATATTTTCAATGTAAATTACTTAGAAAATGTCTGTTTTCTCCCAAAGTTTGCATTTTATATCCTTACTGAATACAATGTCTATCCTTTGGCTGGCGCTATTTTCTATGAAATATATAGCATCATTAAAAATTATATGAGCAAATTATACAATTTATTATCTCTGCCTCCGTATTTCAGAAATAACTGACATCATGTCTCTGCCACTTGCACGACACGACTTATATTTTCTGCCACAGCTTCCTCCTTGGCCACCGAAATCCGCTGCTGCTTGGTAGTCCCGCAGCACAGAGCTGTCCGCCTTGATGCCTTTACCAGGGAACATTTCATTGAAGAGCTCGTCTCCATTTCTGAAGTGGGATGAATACATTAAGAATATATAATTATGATCTTTAAATTTTATTATTACTATTTAAAAATATTGGCAGTATATGATGCGCAGTATTGAACTTTTTGGTACGAGAGATTTTGTTTTCTGAAGTACGTAAGATGAAACTGCGGAATTCAGATTGCTAATTCATAATTTGCTAATATCATTCTGAATGAATTAAAACCTGGCTAATTGGAGTTTATTCAATTATGATCGTTTGAAGAAAGGAATATAATCGTGACTGCCGCTTTGTGCAATCATTCAGTGTGCTTGGCAAATAATGAAAACTTAGGTAATCAATGATGCTTATAAACATCTATCAACAATGTAGAAATGTTTGAAATGTTGTATTCATGTTCAACCATTTCGGCTGCGTATTCATGCAAATTACTTGCCTGATGAATTCCATTATCCGCCATTCTTCGTAGGTGAGCGGTCTATGTTTCACGGATGCTATTTCACAAATTAGTTTCGGTCCGCAGTCATTGACGTCGTTGCGTCTCAGACCTCCAACCATAGTTTCTTCATTTTCGAAATTTATTATATTACTTCCGATATCGCTTTGATACGAGGAATTGATATCTTCGTAAAAATTAATTGCGTTTCTTTTATTCCTTCGGTGATGGTCGCTGTAATCTTCGTGCCCTTTGCCGTGGCCCTTGCCTGTGTCGTAGGAAGACGCTTCAATGAAAGATCCATGGCTTCCTAATCCACGACCGTGTGCTCCACGATGTCCACCGCGAGGTTTCTTGTACCTAGGATATCCTTGGGGCCCATAAGGATATCCTCCACCATAGCTCCCTCCACCGTATCCACCTCCACCGTAGCCACCTCCGCCATATCCACCTCCACCGTATCCACCTCCACCGAAACCACCTCCACCATAGCCACCTCCAAGTCCTCCAAAATAGAGAGCTGCCCATAGTGCCCCAAGACCTATAAATCCGGCGTATAGGAATGACGTTGAGTAAAGCGCTCCAAGTCCTGCTAGACCACCTGCTCCAGCTCCATATGCTCCATATGCCCCTGCTCCATACAATCCTGCTCCATACGCGCCACCTCCATATGCCAAAATATCAGCCATCTTCAAATCTGTAATAAAAAATTGATAAATTACAATTTCGTAAATTTTTAAAATGCTCATACGAGGCTTGTAACTGCCTGGATTCAATTCTGGCTTCCGTAACCAATTTTTTCAGCAGAAAGATGGATTTTGAAAAATAATTGTAAATTAATTGATGGCTCCATTCTGAAATTCCCGGACCATCTATTGATCTGTAACGCCCTAAAGAGATTTTCTAAAAGTTTCTGTAAATCCACACCTGTGTGCAGAAAACATTAAAAAATCTACGGATAACGTAGCCACAATCAAAAATGCAATTCTATGTGAAACTAACAAAACTAAGAATATTTTATAGAAAGATGATCAAATGTGAGTGATTAAGAGCAACATAAAAATGAGGTAGATTTTGCAGGCGGATCACAAAATTTCAATCTACATTAATATCGTAAGTGCGATAACATTCATGAAAGTCATCCAAAGTTACTTGGTAAAAGTCGAAAAAAATCACTGCCCTTCTACTAATATAAATGTTTATTACAAGAATTGCAGATTAAAAATAAGTTTGACATGAAATCTCGGAAAGTCATAAAGTAAATATGCCTCCATGCTAATCAAAGTGACCTAAATTCCTGCATCCTGTTCGTGATCAAACGTTCAGTATAACAAAAACGTCGACTCATGCATACTAAGACCCGAAAGGCCAATCAAAAGTAGCAATGACGTTCAAGCTGGTATACGCTTTCCTTCTTGGCTCAGCGTGCGCTTTCTCGAAAAGATTCTTCGGTCCTTTCACCTTTAGAAATTTCCTGCCAGCATGGCGGCACGAACATCTACCCTTTCTCTACCATAGTTGCGCAATGACTGATGAAGCAAAAAAACCTTGCAAAGGAACGTCATTAGGATGCTGTTTCAGGACGGTACCTGGGATGGTGCGTGTCAAAGTTCAACAAATGGGCACCTGTTAGAAAAAAATTGTGGGTGTGTATGAATGAGGGTCTCTGTGTAGCTAAATTATGCTCAGGTGTACTGAAAGTGGTTGAAAAGAAAAAAAATTTCTCACATGTGCCAAAAACTGTTATGTGTGTCTGAAAACAATCTAGACACATGTGAACGGTTACGAGTGTAGCTATGTTGTTTGCACAAAAAGTTCACTATAGTGAATGTATCCCAGCAGATTTAGTTGATTAATGTTTCATGTTGTAAGGCATGGAGATCATTGTTCCAGTTTTACTTCACCTATTACAATTGAGATGTTTTAAGTGTGTGGAGTTAAAATGCAAAATGTAAACTATAAAATTAAATTCGAAGTCAATAAATTTGAAATTTTTCCATGATGAAGGTGTCCCCACTTGTAATTGGTTATAGATCTCCAACAATACTCTCAGGATTTTTCCAATTGTATTATTATCAATAATTATTCTTATCTTTCATCGATTTAATCCAACAGCATTCAATTACCCAACATTTTACTGGAGGCAAGTGGGTTCGAGAGGTAAGAAGAGCATTAAAAAGTTAATCTCTCATTCGTGTGATTTGAATACAGTGGAAATCAAATGGGGATATAATTGTAAAGTGCAGCGGACGGAGATTACTCGTACATTAGAAATTGATGAGGCCCAGAGGGCGGTAATATTCCATTATTCAAGCGAGCATGAGCAGAGGCGTCTATTACAAGTCAAACAAGATGCATTGAGTAACGTATTAGCTTGGCTAGGATCTGCTCAATTGCAATGAAAAAATTTATTCATCATTATTTAAAAAAGAAATTAATTCTCACAGTTATTGATGAAACTAGAAAAGTATACTTTTTCTACATCTGTATAGACATTGATCTCGAGCGCCAAGATATATGAAGTGTACAAATGTTCAGCGTTTCACAACAGCTGCATTTATGGTGTTAGCACACAATTGTTATCACCCGAACGATGTTATGATGCAAATCAGGCAAACAACAAGTTGCTTTCTAAAACTTTCACTTGAAATAACAGCTCTTGCATCGCAGAATTCGCTTAAAACTCTGCAGGCTGAGAAATCGTTCCGCTTCCCAAGTAATTTTAAACTCACACAATAGGAGGAGGAAAATAAGTGAGTTGTCGTTAGGTTTTATTCTTTTTATTGAGGGTATCGTGCCATTATTGAGTTTATATTGAAAGTGCGACAGCAACAATTCACAGTATTTGTGTTTTGAAAAGAAACCTATTATTGCTGAAATATTCTTAGACATTTGAATGATCTGAACAAATGACAGGAATGGCGTTCAGAAGAATTGCTGCCTTATATACGCTGTGTTATTGTCGGTGGTTTTATTATTATTCGGACTGTTGAAATTATTGATGGCGCCGTGGGACAACAGAGTATATTTTTTGAAGATGTGCAAGAAATTGGGATAGCTGGTGAATGTGAAACTGATAAAGAAATTGTTATTGGTCTTCAATTAAACAAGTTAATAACTTTAAAATATGCGTAAAAAGCTTGAGAATATATGCTTGAAATTTAATTTTGTCCTCATATGTTCACAATTGGTAAACTAAGCATTATAGTTTCAACCACCTTCTGTACAGCCTGAAGTGGTTAAAATAAATTGAATAGTTAAAAATGAATTTTTTGAATTGTTAGTAATGAATGCTTTGTTGAATATTCAGAAAAATCCCCGAGTCGTAAAAAACAGTTTCATGCAAATAATTAAAAAAAAATCCGATTCGAGTAACGAATGATTAATGCAAGTTTTAAAATGAGATAACAAACCTGAATAGAAATCGGTAACAATAATATATAACTTGTTGAAGTTGGTACTCGGTGCTTTGAAATTATTTTTGAGAACCAGAAAAATATTAATTAGAACTAAAATGAATAAATATTCAGATTAAATGCAAATAAGTTTCAGGCCATGTAAATAAGAAATAATATCTTACAGATGCAACAAATTTCGAATAAATATCTTCGAATGAAAATATATCAGGAACACACAAGTGCATGCAAAAATAAGTTAATAACAACAATAATCCGACGCCAAAAATACGCACTTTATTTCTGCCAAATAGCGTGAAATAAAAATAAACAAATAAATAAATAATTGTAAACCACAATCCGATGCAAAAAAATACGCACTTTATTTCTGCCTAATAGCGTGAAAATACAGCTGCGGAGCACAATAGCCCCGTCTCGTGGAGTCCTTACATCACTTTCTTCGAGGAGGCACCAGTCTCGCGACTGGCCCGCCCTCGTGTCGAGACTCGCTTTATAAACGAAGTGAAGGGGGACTTCGAGAGACCGCAGACGAGTCTGCGGCTTCATTCATAGATTCTTAGACCTTTACGTGGTGAGGTGAGTTTTTGCTGCTCAAATTTGGATTTTTTGTTTTGGAATTGGTTATGGAGAATGTGATGGACTAGCTGAATGCTAGTCAATTATCGGGAATTTATTGCTACTTAGGCTCAATTGAGACGGATGAATTCTAACGACCGAGTACATTAACATTCCATAAAGATTTTTCATGACAGTGGTTAAACTAATTGAACGGGTCTTAATTGTTCTAATAATCCACATATTCATAAAATTTGAGTCTTTATCTTAATCTGGATGCTTCTTTGTATAGCTTGTCAACATTTTAATTAGGTTAGTGCAAATACTAAGGTGTACTGCACAAGAATTATTTCGATTTAAAATTGCAAATGACCATTTATAAATTCTAATTTGAAAAAATTTAATTTATTTTCTATTTGAGTCTAATAGTTTTGATCAAAAGAGTTTTGAGAAAAATTCGAGCGGTATAATTAATCAGACAATCGGCAATACGCTTTTGTGAAGTAATTTTTTGTTATTTCGTAAATTTCAAACTAAATAACAATGAAATACGATTCGGTTCCGTGAAACTCTTTGTTTATCCTGTTCAAATTTTAATCTATAATTAATTTTCATTTTTTCTGTTGAAAAAAATTGGCTTCAACATTTTAGGACGATAGAAAGCGGATCAGCCTTATCGGTTTCCCTGAATCCAGAGATGATCAGAAAAAGTTGCATTTATCCACCATGACTTGCTTGCTAATATTTTCTTGCAAGAAAATTGCGCTCCTGCAAAGTTCATCGCCCTATGAAAGATTCATATATAAAATAAGCAACAAATATATGATGATTTAAAATAATTAAAGTACCCTCGTCCTGTCGGTAAATTTTTAATTGCATTTTTTAATGCAATAAGTTATTTTCCAATCGCATCATTTGATAACTTGAAGTATCGCTGGTTTCAATTTTAAATATTTCAACAATATGTTGGTAATGGAATGAATTAATCTGAATAAAAATATTTGAAACACAACTATTCATTTATTTTATTCGTCATCGTACGTAGCATTATTCAATGAGTACCATTGGGATTTCAGTGCTCCTTTTATAACGCTTTTATGAAACTATTTAACATGAAACAAAGTATAAAAGAAGAATCCAATTGAGATGACGACGTTTTAGTCATGTAATTTTGATGGACTGCAATTATCGCAGGCGGAGAATCTTTCACATCCAAGAAAGAAATTTCTTGCCACATCGCCTGGAAATTTCTGCGAGAAATTGCACGTAACACTTATAGTTGTGAGCGCCGAAATAAATCATCTATTGCGGTAATAGAGCGCGCAATTCTTGTATCATATATGTTATTGGACATTTCTTAGTTTATACCCTATAAGTTATGAGTAATTACGGGTATTAGTAACTACATAGAAGCACGCTGTGATGAAAAATTCATTCGTAACAAAATGTATGAAATTTTTCAAGCAAGTATCGCCACCTGCATTAGCATAAGGCGTATTCGTTGACTCTAAGTTGATGCACCGAATGTTTTTTAATCTAGAGAGAGCCGTTACTATAGTTTACGTGTTAAGTTAATATTTACTTATATTGGTGGCTTCTTTCTGAATATCCCAGCAGATAACAGATAACTTAAGATTGTTAGCCTGAAAGAAATTTGCGTTACTTAAATGTTGGTTGTATATAAGAACTAATTTGGGCATGTAAATCAATTATACTCTTTTCAGCAACAAAAAATTTCATTACTAGTAGATTTTTAACATAATTTGAATCGATGGTTAATATTGCACTTGAAATCCGGATTATATAAGAGCGGAAAACTGTGTAACAGATAAAAAATTTTAAAAATACCATAAAGACATGATTAACTCCGGGGAGCTGGGTACATCTGTAACAAATACAAATTCTTTTGATGCAATCATGCTGTAATGATAATATTGTAAGCAATATGGATAATAAATCGTATGACAACATGTAATTTGTTTATTGTTCAACAAATGCTATTAATATAGCAACAGTGTGCATCAACAATATTTGCACGGCAAACACTAGCGACCTATATAATAACTCTAAAATAATACCTGCAAAATAAGTTTAACAATTCTGTTCACGTAAATCTAAAAAAACTGCAAAAATTGAAAACAAAGGAATTCGAAAACGTTATAGTTGAAGTAACATTGACTTAGGATTCTTCGGTATCGGAAATATACACTTAACAGGCCCAAAAATAGACACTTTATATATTTTTGTACCACGTTTTGATTTCGTTTTCATTCAGGACTGTGAAATGTTGTACCCGAGGTATTCATGTGACAAGAATTTGTAGCTGAATGAAAGGCGCATCAGAAAACTCTTTTGATTGACTGTGAACTTGACGAAAAAATCTCCGGAAATTTTGAATAAAAATTTGTCTGCTCTAATGTCAAAAACATTGAAGAAATGTATATGTCCCTTGAAAAATTGATTATTCCGTATCCACCACCAGCTCGATAATAATTTTTCCATGATATTTTCGGGACTGCAAAGTTGCATAGTTTATAGTTTTCCTTTACCACTGATATTCATAACACTAAAGGGAGTTAATGTAAATCATGGACACCCTAGCATCGAAACTTACAAGAATCTGGTTGAAGTTATAACATTTTAATAGGTAATAAAAAATGCAGGCTATCTTGACAGACATAATTTGCGCTACCAATGACATATAACGGTTTTACCCGTTAAAGCAATTCAATTAGTTTCAATTCAATGGTTTAATTTACTAAATTAGTTTCAGCCTTTTTCGTTAACAAAAAATGACATTCATGGATTAGTGTCATTCAAATTATTAGGAAGCGGTTTTCATTATCATTTTTAAGAAAGTAATGGCCACCATCAATTTTCTCAAAATTTGAAATTTTATCGACGAAAACGAATAATTTTGAATTTTCGTCGTCATACTGCAGAATTCCATTACAAATTTCAATGAATACACAAAAACAAATAATAAATAACTATAACGATTAATCAATCTTTGCCTCCCATTTAATCATAATCTCGACAGAGAATAAACAGAATTAAGCCTTCATTGACGCCTCGTCGACTATTTCATCGTAGATTTCGAGGTTTGAATTTCGAAAATAATTTAATATTAAGAAACGAAAAATTGTATCTTGTAGTAAAACATAGCCTCTCAGTTTATCATAATCTCGCCAGGGAGTAAACTGAAGCCATCATAGACGCCGCATTGACTGGACATGACCTGAAGACGTGCTGACAATCGCCCCCGGTGGTGCCTATACGAGCAGCATTTTTGTACGCAGTCAGGGCTGCGCTGTCCGACCGAATGCCTTCACCCGGGAACAGCTCGTTGAAAAATTTGTCACCGTGCCTGTCAAAGAGGAAAATTTGTGAAAAATCAAGGGATCGAAAAGATATTTTTTATATGAGAAGTTACTAGGTGGGAATAATTTTTTTCGCTAAATTACATATTATTTTTAGAATAATATTATCTCTTTTCCAGTTGTGTGGCTTAAAAAGGTTTCGCTGACAAAGTGCATATTATTTTCTATTTATTTTGTGCTGAGAACTCAATTAGAGATTCTTAGTCATGGAAATTTCAGAATTTCTGAGAGGTATGAATTCAATTCAACTTAAATCCAACTTGTTTCGATCTTAATTGAGAAACTCTGAATATTCAACCTGTGCATGGTTTATCACAAAATAATTGCACAAAATAACATAATTAAAAAACAAATCATTTCCAAAAGTAAATTTTCACGCGAAATTAATGACTATTTACTAAGTAACTTTTTGTCATATTTTACCACGCCTTAAAAACCAATTGATTCGTTTAAATTACAGGAGTGTTCAAGGTTTTTAAAGAAATTTCTAAATCCAGATAACGTACCAAACAAACTGCAGAATTTGCAATTCTTCAAATGTCAGTTGGCGATGCCGGATAGCCGAAAGTTCGCAGACCAATCTTGGTCCGCATCTTCTAATGTCGCTTTTGTAAATTGCCTGCACCATCCTTTCTTCTTCTGGCGTCTTTTGGTTCTGGCTTGATCTCGAAATTCGAGAAAAAACAGGTAGAAAGGAGTACAATAATGCACTCAAATTAGGGTACCAATCTAATTTGTTGCGCGACTTCGGCTCAGCGATTGGATCAGACGCCATCGTTGCTCCTTGCAGAATATTTTTTGCTCCTTTTCTCTTAAAAAATTTTACTGGAGACCAGTTTTCTCTATCAGCTGGCAAATTTTCAACAGATCTTGCTCGGCGAAAAGCCGGTCGCGAAGCACCCTCATTGCTATGCTTGAAACTTTTCTGTATCATATTCGAGAACCTCGCATAATCCGGGATATCTCCTCCATGACCAGCAGCTGGTATGTCATTGTTTCCGCTAAAATTTGAATCTTCATCCAATCGTTTGAAGCCTCCGTGTCCCCTAACCGAGTGTCCATGATACCCATGAGGTCTCCGATACCTGCCTCGTGGTCCTCCTCTAAATCTCGGACGAGGTCCAAAGTTGCGGTGAGGTCCTCCGTAGCCAAGAGGTCCTGTTGCAATCAGGGCTCCGAGTCCTATGAATCCTACCCAAATTAGTGAGCCCGTGTATAAGAGAGCCAGGCTTGATGCTGCAGCTACGTCAGCCATCGATCTAAAAAAGTAATTAGCGTGAATTAATAATTAAAATAACCTCAATTCTATACTTAAACCAATGCATGCGCCTACGAAGAAGATCATCATTTTATAAAACCTTTGTTATCTCCGAGAGATAGTAAGGCAAATTTAGCGCCCATCTGTAGCGCTCTGACCTCCGGCAACTAGAGATTAAAATCCTGATCTACACAGTGGCAGCATCACGCTATGTTCATTCCCAGCGACGCCGAAAAAGAAAGCGAACGGAAAGAAAGCGGGCGCTCCGAAGAAACTACAACTTCCTGTACTTCTTACTGTAATTAGTTTGGCAGTTCAGTGCCTTCTCTTCGCCAAGATGACTATTACGTGAAAGCTGTTACTTTAAGAGAGAGAAAGTCTGGTGACGAAATAATCTTAGGCAAGACTCACTGCCAGATAACACGCAACAAACTCAGGTGTTCAGTTTGATGGAGAAATTAACATCCGTGATACACTAATGGCTTGTTTTAATCAACTTAAACAGGCTATCACTAGGATACATTATACTTACGTGCCCAGTTCTCACTACTGATTGATAAATTTGATCATTATTGTCATGGTTTTTCTATTTCGATCAAGATGGCGCACATAAATTTTCTTTTTGGTCTATTGAACATGCTTCGTAGATTCAGGACGCATAATCATGATTTTATTGTTAGTGAAAAAAACAAGTCCTTGAGTCAGCATTCAAAAAATCAAATAACGATGGCGTCTACTTCTATCAAAGTTTTCATGCCATTAAGATACACTAAGAAAAATCAAGTTCATTTTAGGCCAATTTATTTTCTCAACAGTTTTTTCCAGGCTTGACTTTCAAGATCAGTATAATCTTCAGCTAATTTAAATCAAAACAAATTATCAAATCTGCAATCAAACATTCTATTATGAATTGTACTCACTTTTTGCGTAGGAAAATATTAGTTAACTGTCAGATGTAGACGAACCGTCAAGAAAATCATGTTTTCAATCAGTTTTGTTTTTTAACATAGGCTTCACGCACAAACATAAATTCACATTAAACCAGAAAACGGGACAACATTTCAAAAGATTTACTAATGTTTAATTGCGCAAGTAATAATTTTGTTTTTGATTCATTTTTCACGCGTTAATTTGCATTATTTTTCATGCTATTTTCTAATTTAGACACCAATTTGTTCATGATAATCTATCACCTGCAGGTATATTATTTAAAAATATTGTCGAATACATATCAACATAAAAATTTTGTGGAAATTTCTACAGTGAAAAATATTTTTATCTATAGCAAATCAACGTTGATTATTATTTTTTTAGTAAATATCATTTTAGATTACTAATTAATGAATCGCTGGAATAATTAAAAATTAATTCCTGTATCTTTGATTCGTGAATTTTTGAAACCTAATTCGTAACAAAACCATAAAGCATTTCTCTTCGAGTAATAATAATTTAGCGTCTTTATCGGGCCTAAAAAATACACATTTTTCTTTCCTCATTTAAACTCCATTCCAGAAATGAAACGAAAATCTGAAATTTACATATATGGAAAATGTTTAAGAAATAATTACTGCACACTGAAAAATTCTTTATTTGTGTAACAAAAAGTATTTCAACAACTGAAAACAGTGGTCGGGAGGCGTGGTGCTCTCCTGCCTTCCCAGCGTGAACACACTAACGTCGACTGGAGAGGTCGGGACCCCGAGGAGGTCTTATAAACAAAGTGAAGGGGATTTGTAGGTGATGCTGGACCCATCTCGGGGCCCGGAGTCATTATAACACTTACTTTATAGTCCGCAACATATTTATCAGATGCTGACTTAAGGATCTATGTAATATTGGGACATATATTTCATGCAAGGCAAAGTAGTCCATATTGCCAGGTCCTGGAACACTTCCGGGATGCTGTGAGGAGAGTCAACCTATGAACAATAAATACCATGTTCCAGTATGAGAGACTCTTTATGATTTATGAGACTTCAGCATTCATTATTTTCATAATAAAGCATCTTCTAAATTGTCATCACTCATTTATGCCAAGTGAACGACGAAAATTACTGGCCTCAGGGACATTTATACGATCGAATAAAATCAGCTCCAGTTGGACCAGCTTGGCTTATGTGCTTATTCTTTTTATTTTTTTTTTTGCTTCAGCGGTTACTGCATAAAATGCCTCGGCTTCAATCGGGCGAGGTTTTCTTCCGCATAGAATCTGCTTTGCCCGAGAATAAAGAAATGGAATATATTATCAGGGCTGATTCGTAGCTACGAAACAACAATGCTGGATTTTTTATATGGCACTTCTGAATGAGTCACTCGAATTTTGATGACAAGTTTTAATATTTCTAAAACTTGTAGAATCTTTTTCGATATTAATCTCATCATGCTTATGATGAGGATGACATACCATGTTTGATACAGGTTTTTGTAATCCATCATTTTGTGGAAGTTAATAGTCGAATTAATCGAAAGAAATAATTTAATATTTAATTGAAGCTTCAGATAGCAATTTTGTCGACGGTAGAATACTCATACACATTTACCTAGAGACTGACTCGAAAACATTACTTTATTAAAACATTGTAATTAAATTTCCCAAAAAATTCAATTTTTCTTGACTATCAGTAAGATAATTTCTAAAATAATTCCATTGTATGGAAGTAAATAAACACAAAATCACCGTCGAAAGCTTTTGCTTTGAATCACTGCTCTAAGTAATATAGAAACCTATGATATGAGGGTCTAAAATTATTATTTTCCCAGAGCTACTATTCCACGGGAACAAAAGAAAAAAAACATGATTGGATATCTCCCTGCATTAGGGTTACTTTCATTCTAGAAGACTTTTCGGAGGCAAAAACTCGCGTTCCCAAAGGCCCAGTCAAGGAACCTTTGAGAAATTATTAAGATGTTCTAAGGATCAGAATCTTTCAACTGGTCAGGTTCCTCTTACAGTTTCACTGGAAAAAAATGTACGAAAGCTTCACCGGTTGTTCCATTTGATAAAATTACGAAGGAGTGGAAGTTTTGTATTTAATTTTGAGAAATTCGCGTAAAGGCTTAAATAGAAAACCTATGTTCCAATCTGTATAGTGAACCTCAAGCATTTCTCATCCATACCGTTAGAGTTTCGTGGACCCGCGAGGATGCTGCTTGATTGGTACACAACCTTATGCAAAATCTTACAGTTTACTGGGGTTAATTGAATCTCGAGATAAATTCACCAGGGGATTGACTCCTCTTCTTCAAATGACCTTAAATTGCTGGGATACTTGCTGGGAGACTCGAGCTCTCTAAATCACTTATGCAGGTTCAATTCATAAAAGCACGCTGATTCCACCGTACATTAGCTAATACAGAACTTTATAAAATTGCGTTGTGTTCACTCAAAGTCCACTGCAACTAGCATCTAAAACATTAGTGAATCATCCTCGGAAATAATGCAAACCTAGAATGCGGAGCGGAAAACTCTTAGCGAAAAATGAATCTATATTACAATAAAAAATGATAAATATTGATCAATACAAATTAGTACTATTCCTTATCTAAACATTATTTTAATTTGAATACCAACATTTGCTTATTCAATGAAATGTGAACTCGTTGATGCGTTTTAATTTATTCGGTTTTTGCGGGTTAAAATCAATAAGTTCATCAAAGTTAGTTTAGTTTTACTAATCACAACATGAAATTCAGCCAACCTAAAACAATAGTTCACGGTTTTAATTTTGTTTGTAACCTTGAATAAATGATAGATCCAGTTTTCACCTATCATAAAAAACATGCGGTATAAAACAAAGAATTAATCGCTAATGAAATATTTTACCCCTGAATAGAACATGCACATGCAAGTATGTATGAAGAAATTTCAGTATGGATATAAATTACAGTACAAATGTAATATAATAATTTTGCACTGCAATCGGCATTGAGAATTTTTCTACTTATCATGCAGAAATAAAGAGTTTTAATATTTTTAATTCTTTGCATAAATTAAGATAATAATTAAACACGGCCCATAAGCAGCAAATAGTAGTTAGCTAATAAAAATAAATAAAAGTTAGCTAATAAAAAAATTAGTTAGCGTAGTTAGCTAATAAAAAAATTGAAACCTTTAATTTATCATCCTTGAAAATTGAAAACTAATATAATGAACATATCATCTCGAAGGACATCAACTATTATGCTATATACAACAAAGTGACATCAATTAAGTTGAGTAAAAACCAAGTGTCCAAGTGCAAACAATCCAAAATCTATATACAATTGCATGCTCACATCATCAAAAGCGGATGTGATTTCACCAGCATCCTCCACAGCTGTCTAGATGGTATCGTGCAATTTAAATGGAGTGCAAGGATGAATCGTACGAGTCATTAATTCAGTCAGAATAAAAATTTATTACCCGGTCGCTGTTTAAAAGCTTGTAGTGCTCTCTGTAGTATAACGTGTCCGGGTTTAATAATTAAACTACGCTGGTTTTGTATCTCTGAAAAAGATTCAAGAGATCTTGCCCAGAAAGAGGAAAGTTTTTCAATGTTTTAAGGTTTTTCTTCCTGTAGCTTTCAAATCTTGAGTTCGACTAATCACCCGCATGAAAATCAATTGATTTTATTTCGAAATGTTATGCGTCATATAATGGGCCCTTCGAAATGCTAGTCAATAGGAAATTTTCGTACTAATACAGTTGGTTGAGTAAAGTTTGTTGTGAAAATATATTAGGCATAAATAAATTGAACCCACTTATGATTTTTTGGGGGAAAATATTTATTAAGAAATATTAATAAAATTTAATTGTAAAAAAAATGAATATTAGTTAGAAAATGAACTTAAATTAAATCAAAATTATTAAACTCATATTTCTTCAAATAGAAAAAGCAAGCAAAGGAAATATTGGAAAATTTATAAATCTATTTAAATTTAACAGAATACAAATCGTCCCTTTTTTAAATTCGAACTAAGGTGTGCGTTTTGAGGTACAGAAAAACTGAAAATGTAAGAAAATAGATGGTTGGGCAACCATGAAGGCTCAAGATTACTACAATTCGCTATCAGCCTTTCCGCTCGTCCTGATCCAGCAAACGAAAGTCGGATGCCTGATTCCGAGCTTTAGGAACTCTGGCAAAAACTGGTCAAGTTGCGTTAGTCTTGTACATATGCGATGACCCGCCATGCTTTCTACACCGACTCATTTCACTGTCCTAGAATTTATGGACCACAGTTTGGGAACTCGGCCTAACCCAAACTGTTCCTACTACGCAATAAATGCCCATACAGTTCATTTACAGTATTATTAATGCCTCTCGATGAGAATGACATCACGAAGCATGTTTACCAATTGTTCATTTCCTATTGATTTTGCTTGTTTTTAGCAGACCTGTTGCTTCTGCTCAGTGGCGTTTCTTGAACTCTGTTAAGCATTTTTTTCTCCAGGAAGTATAAATTGAACGAGAAAGCAGTCTGAAATTGCTGGGTAAATGATAGAAATAATTGAAAGTCCTTCCGGTTGTTCTTGCATTTAAACTCAGTTAAGCTTTCTTCTTAATTTCATTCGCATAAATGCCGATGACTTCTATTTGAATTTTTCATGTATTTTCATTTTGAAAACATTTATACCACACAGCTGCGATGTGATTTACTTTCTAAAATACACCAAGGTTTATTTTCTGAATAATAATTTTCAATTAATATTGATGTTAATTGATGTTAAGTAAAATGCTTCCCATTCCGATGACCAAATATATTATTTGTCTTTACTGTACCACGAAATTAAACGAAATTGCGTTTAAAAATTACATTTTAAAGACAACACTTCTAAAGAGGCCAGTGTCTCCGATGTTACTAATGTACAATTAATTTCTTTTTTATTTATTTTAAAAATATAGAAAAAAATATATATTTTTAATTTTTTCTTATTCATAAATAAATAAATGTTTTTAAAATTATTATTCTGTCAATTGATTCACGCATTGTCTCTGGCTTCACGCAAATGTGCAAAATTTCAGGTCGATTGAACAGGTGGAAAAGTGTTAAATATCTATTATAAGATTTGTAGCAGACGAACAAACAAGACATGATGTTTAAGAGAAGTGTTGTAAAAGGTAACCGTTTATAATAGTTCGCGGTTGTTTAATTAAATTATTACTGAAGGAACTCTCCTTACCCCACTAGCAAGATTAGGGGGTCGATAAACGCCGCCTAAAATGATATAGGAATTCAGGGAATTTCCTGCACAAAAGTCGATTAGAAAGTGAGGACGCTATGTATGCGTAAAGATCAGCTATAACAGGCAACCCTATTGGTTTTAAATGCTTTAAATATATTGATATGTATAAAATATAATGGTTGTGTCTGCCTGAAGCCTAGCACTGAAAATAAAAAGAGGCTGATGGAACACGTATCCTCGATATTTATATAGAGTGATATTTTTAAGTGAGAAATTGTGCCGAATTTCCTTTGAGAATATGAGAATTGAAAAATTTATTTATAATTTTTTCATTTGCTACCGATAAAATTACAGAAAACTGGAAAGAGACTGGAGTTGAACGCAAGTTCTATACTAAATTTTATCTGAAACTTGACTTCTATAGTCACTGTATTTAAGTTTCAAAAGAATCATCTGTTTTCGGAGCGGGATGACTTAGGATAACTGTATTCAGGATTATAGGATTTGGGTTGACAGGATCTTGACAGGTTGACAATGGCTATCCAGATTAGCGCCGGGCTCACCTGTTAATACGCTACATGTTTTGGAATGAAAACTATACGCCAGTGGCGTCTGTCAGAACTCATATTACCGATAGACGACGACACAAAAAGACATTTTTATATTCGTGAACTAGAAAGTCATTGATTTTATTTCATAAAAATACACTGTCCCTCAAATTCTTTTCTAAAATTAATTGTTAACATTATGTTCAATAGGAGCTGACTGTAAGAAAATCCCGTAATAACTACCTCTGCTGGTAATTCTAAAAAATAACGATATTACGTGCATTTTCAACAAATCGTTATTATGTACTGGTTCACTTTTGAACCAGTTACACCGGTTATCAACGACTGATATGTAGAGAAGATAAAATAATTTCCAGCTCTTCCAGATTATTGTTTGTTTCCACTGGCAGAGGAAGTTTTTTCTCAAACTTTCACGCCGCACGACCCCTGATAATTTGAGACAGCAAGACGAGAGCTTGTAACTACGTTACGAGTTTGAGAAAATTGCTTATTAAGTGTGCTTTCGTTTCCTCTGCTTAGTCGACGCTTTCGTCAGTTTTGTTCTATCTGTCGAGACTTCCATCGTGTTTATAATGACCTCAGACGGGTTCATCTCTTCTCTAGGCATGCGGCTGAGCTACTTTCACCGAAATTTCTATAAGACGCGCCTCGTGCAACTTATTTCGAGCTTTAAGCGTGTAATCTGTCATATAAACCAATGGATTAAAAGGTTTGCCGTTTGTATATGTATATTTTCACAGAAATCATCATACCAAATATATTGCGCACTGTTGTGTAATTGGACAATCATATTGAAATCGTGTAATTGGACACTCAACGATATTGAACTACAATTATTCTGAAAATTAATTAAACAACATGTTTTTTCGTAGTGGTCGGCTCTTCATCGAGTGCATCAGGCGTTGACTGAAGTAACTTTGTATTTCCTTCTTCGGCGATTTTAATCATAGTTAAATTATTTTGTGAGTTAATTTTAATTTATTATATGGAGTATTATGTCACTAACTGCTATTTTCGGAAGTATAGATTTGACTTATGAGTGTGCATGATTTAATCAACCGTTTGCTGAAAATATTAGGTTACACCTTTTTCATTTTTTCATTGTTATTTCCAATATTTTAATAGTCATTGTTTAAATGATTAAATTGTTTAGATTCAAATTTTATTGGTTAGTAGACATAATAAATTAATATTCGGCATCGATAAAAAAAAAAACATACAAAACTAGGAAGGTATAGTTTTTGTGTAAATTTGTCTTGATAAAAAATCGTAAGTACAATTGTTCGACTGTTATTAGAATATTTTTCGAGAGAATCTGCATCCAAAAATCTTTGCGAAAAATTATTGAGCCATTGAAAAATAAATTCCGGTATTTGCTGGGAACTTACCTGTGATAACAACCTACGTATACAAATAGTATGAAAAAAACTATAAAATCTTTGCTGCAGTGATCTGGTGGAATTCAAGTAAAAGGAAGTCCAATCCCACTTGATTCAACTTTTGTCTGATATCATGGGTGCGACTGTACCGAAACTCGGTACGATTATAATGTAGGAAAATCATACAGCCGACAAAGGGTTAAAAGTAGGAAATGACTTCCACTTCGATCTAGTGTGAAGAAAAGACGAAAGGACGTAACTGGGGCTTGCATGTTTATCTCAAAAATTTGCACTTGGATAAAACACATGAAGGTGGCAACCATGCAATTTATCTCTTTACTTTTTTTTCAAGAAATTCCTGTTTCGCGAGCCAATTTCATTTTACTTTCTACGCGTTGTATACGAGCGGCTCCTCCCAGCCGCCTTTGTTGCTCAAAGTCGGCGTAAGGATAGTTTATATACCCAACTTTCTTATGTTTTTACGGACCTATATTCATATCAGTGACAAATCTTGAAACTACCAAAAATTAGTGAAAAGTATGATCGAGAGAATCGGTGGTGATAAGATGATAATTGGATACCTGGAAGAAAATCTGTAAGAACTAGTTTTTCAATGAATGAATGTAATACCTGTTACTACTCAAATAAACTTGCATATAATTTTTCTAATTTGGTTAAAGAAGCTACGCATCCGTGCTTGAATCAGCACGAAGAATTATGCTAGTACAAATTTTTCGAATGATCCGTGAATAATCCGTAGGTTTCCTATAACCTACTTGTGAGAAAAATCTTTTTGCTTAATATACCTGAGTGTAAAAACGTGTTTGGAAGATCGCAGAAAAGTATGGTCAACAGTTTATAAAAAAGTTTATGACAATAGAAGGGATTTGCACGTAGGCGGGTAAAATCCCGATAACATTTTGTAATTCGAGTTCAGTCAGAATAAAAAAGTCAATAACACATTTCTGTCTGATTTAATTTGCAAAACAAATTCGTTTTTCTGCCAATATGACAACAATTTAATGCTTTTCTGTTTCTGTAATACGTAATTACAAACACTTTTCTTTCATTCGAGTGACAGGTTAAGTTATGTCAACTTTCTAACAGTTAGCCTTCTCCCTTCGAGTAGATTGTTAGCACTGCACAATGGGTTTGCAATTTTCGTCTACAGAGAACCTTGAATAATCCGTAGAACCATTGTATGCCTATCGCGTACACGAGACGGTGATGTCGCTATTGAAACTCAATGAATTGCATCTATCCTTCTTTAATTGACAGTAATTAAATTAGGGTTCAAAAGGTTTTGAAATAATTGTTTGCAATTCTAAAATTTACTTTAAAATGAATGTAAAATATTATTAGTTTCCAATTAAAAAAAATTTACTAAAATCTGCACTAGGTGTCATGCAATGCATGTTTTAATGCTGACACGGCTGATTTGAATTTGTTTGATATTTGACCGTGTGTTTTTTGACGGTTATGAAAACTGTGTGAAATTCAAGAGGAACTGTGCAATTGAACTGAAATAAAAATTTTCATTGGTAATTATTTCGGAACGTCGACAAATTTTTCGTATTGGTAAGATTGGTCAACGTTCAGCATTAACTTAGGTGACACGTTCATATTAGGTGTATTAGTTAATATGTTATTAGTTAATAGGTATTAGAAGGGGTAATAGTTAATATGTTAGAAAGCGTACAGATTATGTCAGTAGAACTTTTACTGAAGTCCTGATGACCCGAGGCTTACTTTATTTGTGTGGACTGAATAAAAACTCTGCAAGATCGAGCTGGGATAAAAATGCTCATGGTAAGATCCATTTAGTTTAGATGTCCCATAGGTAAGGTGATAATTACGAGGACCGTAAATTCCGATGAAGTACACAAATGAAAGTATTTTACCGAAGGAAAGAACTTTATAGCCCCTGTGCCTGACAAGGAAAGTTTGTTAGCCGGATGTCCATGTAATTTTCTTCCAAACGTACGACTCATTGTTCGGCGACTGTCCAAAGGTTCCTAGCTCATAAAAAAATGTTACGAGATTTGAACGAAGTACCGAATCTAATTGCTGGACAAAATTGCGAACTTGGTTGTGAGTAAGCAAGATTTACATTTTAGGAGAAATGGTTAAAATTTTACTAAATAATCCGCAGTGAAATTATCATTGCTTTAGAAAATTGGATTCAACTTGCTATTTATCGAATTTAAACTAACATCGCACTTAATTCTAAAAATAATTCAAAATTTACTCTTCGTTTCGCCAAGCATTCTGTAATCAAACTTTTATAATTGATAGTAAAAAATGTAAAAAACCCTAATTAATTTCGAGAGCTTGCAAGACCGTGGTCCCGTTGCGGATAGGACAAAGAGGGTAACGGACATGGCAAAGTCTCCACTGATTAGAACCGATGTCGCGCGCCTCGCTGAACTGCTGCAGGGCTGCACTCCTGGGTTGATGGTAGCTTTCATGTTTCGTCCTGGAAAATAATTAGTTGATAGAAGTAGTAATAATTATTTGATAAAAGTAGTGATAATTAGTGGATAAAAATAGTAATAATTAGTAGATAAAAGTAGTAATAATTAGTAGACTAAATATGTTGAGTAATTTAAATTGGGTAACATGAAAGCTCAAGCAAATAAATGATAATTATAGAAAGGTTTGAAAATGAACGCAATAAATGCTTAGATTTATTATTATGAGAAACGCTAAGAAATTAGTAGGCTGGAGATTATTTGCCGTTTAATCCGTTTAATCAAATTGAATACTTCCAACTTGTATATCAATATTATATATTGAAGACAAAAGACCGATCTACTTATGATGCGACCTTTACGCATTGTGACATATAATACCGACAATATATAAAATTAAATATTAGTACATGATGATTTTATGCGCCAAGTAGAGAAATGAAGGATCACAATTTGGCACTTGGCATTTTTTTAGAAATATTCTGGAATTCACCAAGAAAAATCGCCATCGTATCATTGAAGTGTGAGTCTTGGTATGAATTACCCGAGAAGTGAAAGGAGCGCTTGCTGGTCGCCAGTTCTCCGGGCTCGCGGTATGCCCGCTATCTCACAGATCATCCTCTTTCCGCAGTCTGAAGAATCTCTGGCGAGCGCAATGTCCAAAAGTGCTTCAGCGAATGTCTCTGTCAGACCGTTGTCCACACGTCGGTTTTGGACGTGCCTAGGCTCTCGACTGAAAGAAATTAAATTATTTATTGTTGTAGTAAATATTTTTTGGCTATGAAACTTGAGATATAACTTTAGTCACTCGTGAAATCTAGAATTTCGGAAGAACTCAAATTCGGTGATTTAGAAATGAAATGAGTAGTAGAGGCAAAACTAGTAGTTTTGCATTATTTTTTTTTATTGATGCCAATTTTGATAAAATAACTTACTTTCGAGTTCTTAAATCGATCAATGCATTGCGTTATTTACAATAAATATAATGTTGAAATTTAATTTTCCTGTCAAGGCAATTTGGTTAAAAAAATACATACGAGGTGAAAATTTCCTTTCAATGCTTCAATTAAACTCTGACCTGCTTTCTTGAAATTCGCGAAAATGAGATCTCATTCCATCGTCGAAATCCGCGATTTCTTTCTGCTTCGAGCGGATGTTCGGTGCATCAAATCTGTTTCCATTCGTCTCCATCGGAGGAGGCGTTCGAAAGGAAGATGAGAATAGAAACTTTGACATTCCAGCAGTCATTGAATGTTTTGAATTATGATCAATACCTTTATTTCCCATTATACTATGAAGTGTTTTGGCTTTTGGTTGACCAAACCCAGTCGGAACAATACTATTTTTTCCATCATAGCTCTCGCTGACAGCATTTTGCACACTTGAGTACACTGGGAAATCTTGGCCAGGTTTGTGTTCGTCTGCGTGAACTTCAAATCTCATTGATGAATGGTGGCTGCCATGTTGGTTTGTGGGCATGTATGAATGATGATGCTGGGTACCTTCTCCTGTTGTTCCGTGATTATTTATAACGGGTCCTTTGTTGTGAGAACTTTCTTCGAAATGTTTATCGTAGCCTCCGCCTCCACCTTTAGGCTTCACGTTTCTATGCATGTGTCCAGCAGATTTGTATCCATATGATGGGGCTCGGTGATGACTGCCATGCAGCAATGCTCCAATTCCTGATGAAAAGCACATTAATTTTATTTGATACTACAATTTTCACACCATTCAATTGAAGAGCTGAAGAACTATTGAGTTAAGATTTTAATTCGATCATTGAATTTAAATTTCGCTGTAAACAACATTTATTACGACTCCGAACTGATCCAGAAATACAATTATTGTGTCATTGTTAGTGCACTTCAATTGGAAAATAAAAGAAAATTGAAGGAACAAAATAGCTTCATAGTATATTCAGTATTTATGTTCTAATAAAAATCTGATTTCCATGAGCGATGAAGTGTTGCCACTAATATATTTCTATAAGTGAGTGAGTCTGAGTTTCCCTCACTCGATAGAGCGATTCCATGAATATTTTATTGAATTTTATAATAGTTTAGGTTTTCTGGTGACGTTAAAAATATTTCATTTACCCTTTATCTAGTCAAATATTTCATGCTTAACAAAGCATTCCTTAAAATATTCTAATGCCTAAACAATAGGTAAGTTTTTCTCACCCAATAGAGCGGTCACCCCTGCTATCGTTGCTGGGGCGATGGTCCCTAGCGCCAGCAAGCTGCCCACACCTCCAATTGAGACTGACGTGGCCATTTAATATGATAGTATTTATTTGTTAAATATAATAATCTGATAATCTGGAAAATTATTTTGAGACGTTGAATAAAGAGGATGACTGATTTTTTCATAAATAGTGACCTAGTTCATCATTGCCGACTCTTTTCATTTCAACACAAAACTTTTAAATTAGCATGGAATTACTTCAAATTTTACAAGATACATATTAAATGAATTTCAAAAATTAGATTTCAATCAATCAGAATTTGTCGTTTTCTGAATATTTTTAATCAAGCACGCATTCATTCTAACGATCATATTTTTAAAAATCATTCGCGTACTATCAAAATATTTTAAGTCAACAGAAAAAACATCTATAGATCATCGTATATATCTATTGTCCCGAATGTAGATGTTTATGTTCTTCATTATACTGGGGATATTTGTTTGGCGCACGTTATGTTGATTCAAAAAATTGCTAAACTTTCACAATCTTGTAGACATAATGCTTAGCCTTCAAGAAAACTATATGTGCAATGGTAAAGCCTTGAACAAGAGCCAGCTCAATTTTCACACTTTTTCACATGTTGTCAAAAAAATAACGGTGTCACTGATAACACATAACCCCAGAATAATCCAATAAGAGCTGCAACACACTAACCACTTTTTCTAAAAAGAGAACATTCGTAATAGTTAATATGGTTTTGAATCTCTTCAACGAGCAATTAGTTTTGCGTATTCCTAGCAATCATCAATGCAAACCGCATTTCGTGGATCTTTGTGGGGACTGGCGAGCCCAACTGTCGTCCGTTATTCTTATACTCGTTGTCATCATTGCAGAAAAAAATGCAGCTCAACATCTGAAGGGGCGACGCTCTTCGGATAATCCGACCGCGGAGAAATTGCTGAATCACTGTCGTGTTCAGAAGATCTTCAATTATCATCTTTAAATAAAAATTAAAGCATCTGTGGCCAAATTTAAATTATATAATCATCATTGCCATTGCGTATATCGCAATTAATAAGCGGTAAAAATAGAAAATCAGATAATTAAAATCGTCATCGATTATAAAGAACAACTTTGATTTGTGACTCATGTACGCGCTTGAGAACTGCAGTAAATATGCTTGTGGCAACTACATTTTCTAGCCATATATCACTTCGGAAATGGGCTCATTAATGCACTGCAATTTCGTTCTCTGATCGATGCATCTTAGTTTCCTAATGTAATGTTTTGAAGTCCATCGTCTTTTTTCATGCGAGTTGAATCCCTCATTATAATCGAGTTCTTCATCCTCAACGCTGCTTTCACTCCGGTACTGAACTAGCGCGCCAGTAAGTTATGAGCATGACTGCTGTGTTTTCATGCTGGCAAACACAACAGTTGTGTGAAGTGTTAGTACGAAGTTCGTATTGCAGCATCTCTAGATTTTTTTGCATTCAAGTCGTAAAATAGTTTTTATACGACTGATGCCTCGCCTAGTTCGTCTTGCAGCATCTTCACATTTTTTAAGTTTAAATCGTAAATAGTTTTTATGCGATTGATGTCTCCCCTAGTTCGTCTTGCAGCATCTTCACATTTTTTTGCATTCAAGTCGTAAAATAGTTTTTATACGATTGATGCCTCGCCTAGTTCGTCTCGCAGCATCTTCACATTTTTTAAATTTAAATCGTACATAGTTTTTATGCGATTGATGTCTCCCCTAGTTCAGCTTGAAGCATCTTTATAGTTTTTCATTCAAATAATAAAGAAGTTTCTTTATAAGATTGACATCTTGAATCTCATGATTATAGGCAGAGTGCATAAGATTTCATAATGATGGTTGTTAAAGCAATTAAGCTCAACCCGATCAATAACTTAGAATTAGGAGCAATTTTTACGCACTAATAAGATGCTGTATATAGCTATGTACGGGAATTTACGTTCGGTTGAAACGATGAAAACTAATTTAAATTTGTTTTTAAGTTAGGAACCTGGGCAAAGATTAGGTGGCAGTACGTAAGTCGTCGGCAATCGGCTGATATAACAGTATTATCGGATATAAATATATTGACTAATTCTAAATACAGGTTAAACTGAAAAATTTCACCATTACGAAGAGGTCAATTAAATACTGAGAATTTTCTCAAGTATTTTCTACAAAAACATTACAAAAATATTGTTAAACAAGAGCTCGCGAAAAAACTTTTATGGTCACTCATACGGTATTTGGCGATGTAATACTGAGTAGTTGTTATTTTTACATTGATTTTAAGTTATAATAATAGAAACCTGCTTACAAACACTTCAGGATTAGTTTACTGCGGATTGTATTAGTGAAAATTATTGGGAATTAAATTTGAATTAGAATTAAATTTATATCCCCACACATTTTTTTGGTGCCATAGGCATAAAATTAATATGAATTTCATTTTTAAATTGTGTCATCCTGTTCTATCAAAAAAATTGAAAAATAATTTAATACATTTACATACATTATATTTATATTTTTTTTATATTTTCTGGCTTAATGACAATTAGGGCAACTGTGTAGAGGAAAAATCTTGATTGGTGCTAACATAATTTACAAAAGGAACATAAAAAATGATATTTTTCTGCAGATTTACTTTAATCTTAAGTTGAGTCGTAAAACATGGTGACGTTTTGTGCCTCATCCACAGGAATCCCTAAACTGAAACTAACAAAGCAAGATTTCCCTAAAGATTTCGGGTCCAGTATGTCCATCAGAGCGAAAACCGTAGAAGTGATACCGCCCACCAAGCCGACCAGCACGATGAAGTACAGCAGAATTCTCTCGTAGATCGGAATTTTTCTGCCGAAAACGAATAATTTTGGTTATTAATTTTCATGTAGCTGGCTAATACATTCGTAATGAAAATAGCATAAGTCTGGCATTGATATTGTCATTACGTTCAAAGAGAAAGAAAGGAATGATAAGCCAAGAAATAAATATCACTCGATAATAAGATCGCAAATGAATAGCTGAAGCGTTCGAAGATTGTACGGAGAAACAGACATACGAGCAAATTAATCATTTACCATGTCCAGACGGACAGAATTATTATTGCTATTGAATAACCCTTTTTCCGTCCAATAATAATGAGCTAATTCCGAGAAATGACATTTTCGACCTTCACCCCAATTTTTTCACCATAAAAGCAATGATGCTACATAGATTAGAATATCCCTATACTCACTTTTCTTCCCATTTTCCCTCCCCTTTCTGGTCCACCAGCCGTAAATACATGAGCGGAGGGAAGAGGAAGCTCAAGGAAGTGATTGTTGATCCTCCGAAAAGATTGAGTATTTTACCAAAGTCCGGAACTGCTAAGCAGACGAAAGTCACAAAGCAAACGACACAAGTACGCACCACGACCCGCTTCCAATTAAAACCTGGATTAAAATCGTAACATTAAATTAAGGATTTTGAGACGGGTAGTTTCTGCACATTTATGCGAGAAAGTAATTTTTAACATATCATACAAGCGAATCGAAACGTAGAATTAAAACTATATTGAATATGTAAACTGTGCTAGATTTCTTTGTATTAGTCATTAGATTACGAATGAGAAAAAAAGTAGTATTAAATTCTGCAGAGAAATATAAATATCCGTCTGTAGAGAAATGAAAATAACTTAAGCTGTTCAAAGTATTATTAAAAGAAAAATTCAAAATTAATACTTACTGTTGGGAACTTTTAAGATTTCTTCGAACGCCTGGTCGATGGGATTCATACAGATGACGTAGGTGCAGAGCAGGTTCACTATCACAAATACTATGGCAAAAATTACCGGTATTCCTTCAGTTACCCCCAGAATAATGTTGTCGGGAACCTGGTCTCCGAGAATAGCGTATCCAGTCACACCGATCGGCAGGTACAGCACCAAAATTACTGAAAAATTCAGTCAGGCGGTCAGTAACTATTAGCTAAGTCATGACTGATGTAAATTATTGAGGAAGTTTAATTGAATTAACTATCAACTAAGTTTAATTAATGAATACATAAGAATTTAATTAACAAAAACGCTGTTTCAAACTGTAGGATTGGATTTTGCTATGTTTATCTTTGATTATATTTTATTGCAAATTCGTCTCTACAAAACATGAGAAATGCGCACTTTTAGTGGATATGAACTTAGATTTGATCGACCAACAATTTCAAACTCATTTTCATGAACAGAGAAATTTATTTACGCGTAAACTTCGCTTAACAATCATTATTCTTGTATACTCAACTATTAAAAATTGTGTGCGCATTAGAAAGGTACATTAACATTAGCTGGTCCCCAAACTATTTACTTCAGTTCAGAAAGCCAGAAATAATTGTGTCCTCTCTCTTCTTCGCATCTCCAGAAAGTAGAAATTCAAAGGATATTTTTAAGAAATTTCGTCGTCAGCGTCTATATTCTGACTGTCAGGGTAAATTGAAATTTTTCAAATTGCACGATAAATTGCATAAAGCAAAAGCCCCTCCGTACCAAAACACTTACCTGAAAATGCCACTATGACGCTTTTCCACCAGTCTCTTCTGTCCTCCATGTCGTTTTGAAGCGTTGGGAAAGCCGATGCCCCTCCAAACGCGAATAAAATTGCGCTGAATCCCAAAGAAAAACTTATGAAGGTTGGTGCGCCGTAGCTCGGGTCGGGGTGAAGGGGCTGGTCACAGATCAGCTGTACGATAATAATTACGATCGCCAGTGATGTAGAGACGACTGCAAGAATTGATGCCTGCCTGTGACAAGAGAACCTTAATGGGACGCGGATAGAAGAACCTTATTTTGATAACGCAAAGAGAAGAATTGTTGATTTTTTACATTTACGGAGAAGTTTAAATTTTGAATACTATTGGGAATCTTTGTTTCCAATATTTGGGATTGTGGAATCTTGAACATGAGTGAGTATCAATTTGAAATACACACGCGAAATAAAAGTGAGTGCAACGAGGGGATTCTGTAAACTAAGTTTGATAAAATGTAAACGGACGTGTCTCAAGGCTGAAAGTGACATAACGCGACAAAGCATTTAAGTGATAGTTAAATTTTGATTGCGAGCAGGTATAAGGTGTGATGATGTACTACTATATAGGAACTTTATTTCCTACAAATTCAGCATGTTTTCATATTTAAGCTGTTTTTTAATTTGCCTTTATTAGAAAATAGTTTAAAAAACAAAGTAAAACTAATTCAATAATAAAACGAAAGAAAGACATAAGAAAAACAGTTTTTAATTTCATGCTCTTCATATAACCCATATTCAGTTATATTTTATGTAAAATTGGCAATATATATTATCGCTTAATTGCCGTTACATGCCTACATTCCTTCGATATATTTTTCACGATAATAATTAATAAATCTCTAAACTGTTTCCGTTGAAGGAAATTACTTCATAAAGCATTGGAGGCTTTAAGTGGACAATAAATGGGAGTATAGAATTCATTAGACGTTTGCTTCATCAGGGAATTTTCTTCTGTTCTTCTGTTAATTAAAACTATTCTAAATATTCCAATAAAACTTCCAAGGTTTGAGTAATTCGAATGGTAATAAAAAGTAATTTTATCTTATTGGTATTCCACCGTGCAATGATGAATGAAAATTATGTATTGATTTTTGAACTAGAAATACGGAATTTTAGGTAAAAATATACAAAAGTTGAGGTACGCTTGAAGATTCGCAAAAAGTTTTAATGTTGTCGGTGCAAGTAGATATACTGAAAGTTCGAAATGCTAAGTACAGAGAAGTTTTACTACTAATTTTTCTCATACCTTGAAATTAAATTTTAAGGCTTTTTTCTCAAGCCTGAAGCTCTAACCAAGTTCTTAGAAAATCAGCCCACTGAATTTGGTTTGCTAAATTCTCAATTACAACGGCGTACATCCACATTTATTTCTTTACTTAAATTCAGCTTGATGAAATTGGTTTATAAAGTTAAATAAGTTGCCCACCATCGATACATAATGCATCAAATCTGGTGCGTCCTTAAGGGCTGAGCTCAGACTGTCCCATATGTTAAAAAATAATAAATTAAAATACGACTTTTGGCATAGGAACACCAAATTTTATTATAGTTTCAGGAAAACGTACCAAAAGTCTTTAGGAGATTCCAGGAAAGTAGCAGGGCAGACGGTGACCGAGATAATAATGATCCAGGTGCAGATGCTCACGCTAGTCACCAGGCTGTTCATCATTCCTGCGATGAGGAGAGTGAAGGCGATGCCGTAGCCCATAAGCGTGGCAATCACACACCCAAAACAGAATTTTCTGCAACAAAAAATTGAAATCACATTTTTCGTCACTCAAAAATTACATTATTTGTAATTTTTTCCTTGCAATTTTCAGTAGGCTTTTCTTTTATGCAGCAAAAGTGTAGCTGTGACGAAATCAGGAATGAGATACAATAGGAATTGACCGACACAGAGACTTCTCTGCACCAAGAAAATAACAGCAAGTAAGTTTCCTAACGAATTCCTAACGAATTCCCAGCCAAATAAAATCCTGAGCCGAATAATTAAATGAATATCTGAAAAATTTACCCGAATCGGATGCAATAATGCGGCCTAACTAATATTTTTTCATTCGTTCGTATGGGTGATTTTGACATTAGAAGCTATTAATTTGCAGGTCAACTTTGCAAATGTTTACTTGTTACTGCCAATATTTACTAAATACGATAATTATCTCCAAACAATTCCTCCTTCACCGCCACGACTAAATTTCAAATTAGAATAAAAACGAGGGAGCCGTCGCTTCTTTTTTACAAGAATCCCAATAACTCAAATCAAATTGTGGGCTTGATGATGAAAGAAGCCGTCATTGCAGCGACCCTGTTAGATAGGCGTGATTATTTTTTATCATATCCAAATTCATTCACCATAATAGCCGTTGAGCCTGGAAATGCGACTTGTACATAGCAATAAAAATTGCTGGAAATGTATTAACAACCCGGTATATATTATTTTGTCGCTTTTGTACACTGTTGTTGTAATTCCTTATTTTGTATCGTCCTTCCTTACAAGAATTCCAGTAAATTTAATTATACCATATCGAAATTCGTACACCACTATTCAATCAACATCACGATAATGAGAAAATTCTAACCTAAATCGACTACTTACTAATCAAGTTTGGTTAAAAACTTCCTAATCCTAAATCTATTATTTTCTTATAATGATGAAATAAAATAAGAATAAATATCACAAATGGATCTCATCACCTCCCTATAAGCCCAAAAGCCTTCTCTGCGATGTCCATGTAAGGCTGCCGCACAGGCCGTCGCAGCTCAGGCCAGCGCTCCTCCAGTATGACCCACGCCTTGCCCAGACGTGTCGCGGCGAACCCAACCAGCAAGCAGAAGAGCAAGATCATCGTTACGCCGCCCCAGCCTGTCGAAATTATGATTTATTTTAACGTAGTACATGAAAAAAATATTAAATCTATGGTACAGGTATAGCGGCCAGGGACACAATTAAAGCAGCCTAAAGTTAGTACACGTAGCTGCCTAAATACTTGGAGCGTCCAATTTCACGTATAGATATGATCAGTGGGTTTTTGATAGTACGGCCCCTGGTTAACGCATGAGGGATAATTGAATCCTAATCATTGCAGTGTCACTTTTCGCCAACTAACGAAGCGTTATTTAAAACATTTTTTTTAAACGTGATGAGTACTCAAGATATCCAAATACACGGACTTAATTATTTCTTAATAGCAAAATTGCAAAATTGGAGAAAAATTTGTTCGAGCTAACAAAACTCAATTCCAAAATGCCTTAAACCAGCAAAATACGGAAAACACAATCACGCCCATACAATGAAAATCCCGAAACAATTTTATAACAAACTTCAGCCAGTTTAAAACTGTGTATAAAAAGCTACTCAAACCACGCACCTGAGTTAGCAAGAGCTTTTGGCAGAGCCAAGAACCCGACGCCTGTCATCTGCGCGATGATGAAATAAGAAGTTTTGAGGTAACCAAGACCCCTGACACGCCCCCCATGCCCCGCAGGTCCAGGTTCATCGGTAATTTTCAGACCATCAACTTCGACTTCCTTCTTTGCATCTCCAGGCGTACCTGCCACAGGGCTGTAAACCACAGAATCCATGAGGTTTTTCCGTAATTAAATCTGATCAGAATTCAATGTTTTGTTGTCTGTTTTACGCGTATGCGTGGCCCAAGGTTCGTAGCTATATTTCTGTTGAAGTTTCGATGATTTTCTGTCAAAGCTCCTCCGTTTTCGGATTTTCAAGTTAAAGGCAGTATCGTAATTTGAATTTTAATGAACTACTTATTAATATGCTGGAAAAAACGTTAGAAGCTTTGAGGCCTTTCGAAATCGATCTTTTATGTTTCCATGGTTGAGAAAACTCATATCCTCAGGTCTCTCCGTACTTTCATTATTTTCGCTTCAAAATAAAATTTTTTTATTACTTAAATCTCTGCTAAATTTTATAACAAAAACTGCGAACAAAGTTTTTTACTATCGAAATGTCATTAATTGTTAAATAACCTGCACATGAAATGAAAATATTTTTTAGATAAAATATTTTCTGAAGATTACATTTCAAAATAAAACGCATTACAAATAAAGCTGGAGAAGTAGAGTTAGGTGTACATATTAACTCTAATAAGAAATTTCTAGAAACTGAAGGCACGGAATCATGAACCTTTTAAGGCCTGCTCTTAGCATGTCAAAAAATATGATAAAACCTACTATAAATATTTATTACAGATACAGGAATTAAAATGAGAAAACTCAGCTTAGAGAAAACTCTTTGAAGAGTGGAAAATCATCTTCATGTAAACTCAATAAGAAGCGACAAAAGAAGTAATATGCGACGAGCCGTAAAAATCGAGATGTTGCTACAAGAACATATGCAACTTATATGCGGCATAACTTAGTACTAATATTTTTTAATTTAACTTTTGATATATAATTTAGGAATTATTTTTGTATTTTAATTTTTAATAATATTATTTTTTGCATGTCTGTTAGCACGTTAATAATCAAGTCTCTCTACGCGGACATCGAGGAGCAAGGTTTCAATAACCAACAGAACAGAGGAAAGAAAATTTTACCAGAGTAACTGAAATTCTAGGGCAAGCAGTGCACGACATTCAAACTTTATTATATACTATTCGTGTCTCGTTTATATACATAAACGAAATATAATACTCGTGTCTGGTAATTTCGGATCAACGACTTTAATATTTTGCTCACACTGGTATAACAAGTAATGTATTAAAGTACTCCACAACTATTATGTAGTATAATACACGTTGTGAACCCGGATATGAATACCAAAAAAAAAAAAATTTTTTTCTTAAAAATGATGATTAGGCTCAAGGGAAACTTTCGTACTCAATAGTATCGATACACAATTTACGAACAAAAGAATTTCTGAAAAATAGTTAAATTTCTTCGTTCTTCGCGTGACTTAAAGAAACTGATTTTCACCGAGAAAAGGAGTTTCTGACTATGCCGATATCAAGTGTACACGGCAGATTGCCATTCGTTGCCTTGCATGACAGTTACGAAGTAGTATCTGTGGAAGTAGAAGTAGTATCTACAGGTTCACACTACACGCTCCAGAACGGTAGCACCTATTTTTCACAAATAATTCAAATGAATATATTCATACATGCAGAGCACTTCAGTAACGCTCCTAGTTTCCTAGGGAGTGTCTCGCACTGAAGCGCTCAACTCACAAGCGATGTGGTCACTAGAAAACGTCGACTCTGAGGTTATTTTAGAGCTCCTCTAAAATTAGACCTTCTACCTCCTGTGAGCATGGCGGGTGAATCTCTTCCGCTCTTAATTCGACGGCGGGGTTAAATTTACACTGAAACTTGTCAAATATATTTATTATTTAACCTGCCACCTTGCAAACGCACAACCTAGAATATATGGATGTCACACTATTTAGCAATCATCAAACAAAATTAGACCCAAAGCCATCTGTGCTCATGGCTGTCGAATATTTTCCGCTGTCAATTTGACGGCTTGGAAAAATTTGCCCTGAAAATTTTTATATCTATTTTTAAATATCAATTAATAACCCTGCCATCTTGCAAACGCACCACCAAGAAAATATAAATTTATTATGAATAGGGTTATCCAATAATTGGCTTATGAGATCAAAGTAACTGCAGTTATTTAAATTCTAACTGAATAAAATGAGTTAACTTAGAACTACGTTTTCTCACCATATTCGAATTTCTCACCATATACAAGAATTTTTCATGTCAACTGAGAATTTAGATTGCCACAAATGGTGTTCAAAGCCGCTATATTGGTGAGATATTTGCTGAAAACATGAACACTCTGTCAGTCAGTTATAACCATAAACTTAAGGTGTCAAGTCTCCAAATATATTTTGCCTGCCTTTATTTTATCGCTAGCGCGATTCAGGTCAATGTTTCAGCGGTTGTGTTTGAAATAATGTGGCATGATGCTTTAATATTTTTGGAAGAAAACATTAAGCCCAACGATTTTACTTCTCTGTTTCTTACCGGATAGAGGCTTAAGAAGCAAGTTGTCATAGATATTAAATAAATCAGACAAAAATTTGTTTTAAGTATTGAATATTAATAGCATGGTCATAAAATTTAAATTTGGTCCGATAGCACTCCAGTCTAATCTGAAAGAATAAGAAAAACTTCGGAAAATTATATTTTTTGTAACAAACAAAAGCGTATACTAGATTGCAAGTTTTGGAATGTGCTTAGTTCCAATTTATATAAGGCAAAAGTTAACGAATGGCTTACAGTCTTGTTTTTGTTTAAATTTTATTTTCAATAATTTAAAGTTTTATTGACATTATACAGTCAGATTTGCTTCTCAAGCGCTATTTTGCGAGATGAGGTGTCAAGCTCAACTGTTTATGAGACACGACTTGCATATCTAAGCGTCGCCTCATTTTCTATGACGTGAATACCAGTTGTATTTACATAATTGTTATAGCTTACAAATTGCATTGAAATTACAACACCAATTGAATTTCAATAACATTCTCTTGCCTTTTCCTTGCCTCATATTAGATTAGTCATGATTATTAATTAATGTGAATTCTATAATCGCCTTCTTCTGCTAAATAGAACTACGACGCCTGAACTCTGATTTCGATTAATTTTTGAGCGCGTTGAAGCAGTAACGTGTTAACATCGCTAGTCCTCCTAACTAATTTTGATACTAAATTTTATCGCGACTAAATGCATTGCTTGCATTAACATTTTTCTGTTATTTTCATTCTAAATTAATAGCGCTGATCCTTACCTTTGAACAAGAGCCTTGGCGGACAAAAATGACTGTTTCTGCTCGTCGTTCGATTCCATGTTTCCAAGATTCACTGAATGCACTACAGCCGTAATTAATTTTTTATTTAAATAGCTAGTTTATTTCGATCATTACATTACTATAATTTGAACTCCGTAAATATATTATCCACTTTAATTAATTGAACGGTTTTTATTAAATAATGTTTACTAATTTGTCCAATGCTGACGGAAAGAGATAAATAGGATTATGTATGTCACGATAAATAAGATTATGTATAAATATTTCGTCGTACATTAAATTCGCCAAATACTCAATACTATTAATATAAAAATATTGATATGTATGGTTATTTTATAGTATAAAAGATCGTTTTACACTAAATATCATATACGAATAAACTGACCCCCTAGCTCGCACCAATTAACAGTAATTACATTATGTCTTTGTCGATGATGCACAATCTACACGTCAGCCGCCTCGGTTTTTATACAAGTGACAGGCACGCCCGGCTCAAAAATAGAAGCAATTTTCTAAGGTAGGTCGCGCACATAGGAGAGGCAATTATTTTTCGAAGTTTAAGATTTATTCGATGAGATTTATTCACAATTTTGATTCTGTAACTAATATTTTCTTCTCTAACGTTGTCTTAAATACGACTCTTGTTTATCAATCATTGCATGCGCCTGTTGAGTTTGGAATAATTTTCACTGCATTTTCATTTTCTATGCGTTTAATAAATTTTAGGGAATAAGGTCACACAAAATACAAAGGAAGTAAGTATAAATGAGACTATATGTTAAATCGTTGATCATATATTTTTCAGCATTCTAATTGGCTTCGGAGTCAATTGAACTTTAACCATTAAGGTGACATTCCTCTCGGCCATATATTTAGCTTAGTCGTGCATTTATGTCTACCAAAGTAATAAGTTATTGTAGATTTGTAAGGAACTACACTGTAAGTAATCAAATCACACAGAATAATCATAAAATAATGCACCAAATATATGCTAATGGATATCTTTATTCCAACATGATACCAGGGAAACAGCGGCACCAACACTGAGTGTCTTGCAGAGAAGCTGCGTTCTCAGATATTTTTTAACGTACCATGCATAACCACCACGCCTGCGCCAATAAAACAGATAAGATTCCTCATGCAACAGAGTCCCGTCTGTTAGCTTTACAAGGGTTCGTCTTATATTTCGTCGTGGATGAAGCACCTTTGATACGATCAGTACAAGCTTCATGCAGAAGCCTGTAACATCATATTTAAATATAAGTTCCTGTAATATCATATTTAAATATGAGCCCCTGAGGACACAAGTTATTCCCGCCTCAGCTGCTCCTCATAAGCCCTCTTGAAAACGACGATCGGAATAGCTTATCACTGAGCCCATAATCTAGTATGCTGTATTGCTCCGGATTCTAGGCAATGGTAAAACTCGATCTGTCTTTTGTATAAATATCCGTACTAATGTATATTTAAAATTGCTATATTTTTTATTCATTTAATTTTTAAATATTTATTGCCCATAGACAATTTACTTATTAATTACTGTGCATGAGAACTTTAAAAAATCACGTCCAGATATAAACATTGCACCACAAAACGTGATGAGTAACTCAATTCATGTTATAATAACCCGTAAACCTGTATTAAAACCCCTGGCTCCTGGATTAACTTATGTAACACATCACATGAAGCTCTATAACCAATAATTAACCCTTAAAGATAATTTCAAGGGTTATAGTTCCTTAAATTACTTCTAGACGCTTGCAATAATTAATTGTAAAACTAACTTTGCCGGTTGAAATAATGGTAAGACAGGCGTGTATTACAACACAGCATCGTTGCGCTGTTTTCGAGACTAAGGGTGTAACTATAATAAATAGATGGTTAGGCATGAAACTGTTAGGCATGAAACTGTATGGCATGAAACTGTACGGCATGAAACGGTTAGGCCTGAATCGGTAGGACATGAATCGGTAAGGCATGAATCAGTTAGGCCGTATAAACTAAAAGGGGCTGAGATTTCATTGCCTTATCATAGGAAAAAAGATGAATAGACGCTGCGTATGACCATAAGATATAGGATATTCAATGAACAAATGAGCAATAAAACTAAATATCATTTTGTTAACGAGAAAATTACAATGATTTCTAAGAAATTTCCACCGTCTTTCATGTTTAACGTTTATGGAAGGAATTATTCTTCATATTCCGAACATGAAATTCTCATTTGGCTTAAATGTGTTGCTGGTGAACATAATGTTAATGATGATGTTAATGATGTTGATGCTAAATGTTAATGATAATGTTAATGATGATAATGATAGTGAATATTGGCTGTGAAAGTTAATAAAAAAAAGTTAACCAACAGTTAAATAAAATAAAGTTAACCAACATGAAATCATGTAATTAAGTGGTAATTATTTAAATGTAAGTATTACTTCAGCAGTAATTATTCAAGTGAAGAATTATTGAAATCCAAATATTTTGTAACTGGCTTGAATGAGTACGAGCACTTTACACCAGCAGAAAAAAATAAAATTGTGGCTGCAATTTTATAGATTACGGTTTGAAAAGTAAATACAGTATAATCCTCCTGTTTTGTAATTATGAGAATTTAGAGGGAAAAGTATCAGAGAAGTTTGTAGGAGTTACGCTATTATATCGGTGCAGCAAACAACATCATTCATTGATCAAAAATAAACAACTAACTAAGTTAAATTAAATTATATAAGACACATGTTACTAGGAGGGTTATGTGATTAATTTTTTTTAAATTCAATCAAAATAATAATGTCGTATTCCTACACATTATAATACCAATGGGCATTTTTTTCTTATTTCAATTTATCAGAAAGCTTGCTGGTCCCGACCTGCTGTGTCAAACACTACTTGTCCAAATAGCACGGCACTTGTTGCGCTTATGTGGGTCACCCTGACCCAGTTTGTCCTTTATTTGTCTGTGCTTGCGGTATGGGCAAGAAAGTGTGTCACAATTTGGACGATACGAAACAATAACTTTTCTGAGTGTGCAATAATACGTCTTCTACGAAGAACGGAAGAGTGCGGGACACGTGGAAGAAAGTACATCGCAATATGGACATTATGACGCAGTAATTTTTTCAAGGTTTTCCATAATACGCATTCTACGAACAACGTAGGAGTGCGGGACTCGTGGAAGAAAGTACATCACAATATGGACAATGCGACGCTCTAATTTTTCTGGTTGTGCCATAATGCGACGACCGTACGCGCACGTGGTCTCCTCGGTACGCACTGACGAGGACGACTACGTGGCGGTGCGTGCGTGTAGCGTGCAACAACATACGCTGTTGCTTCGGCTACGAGAAAAATGATTTCTTCTATGATTGTGATAGATTCTTAGGTAATTAAAGAATTGCATAAGCAATAATTTTGGATATCCCTCATATTAAAAAAAGATCGTTTATCTAGGGCATAGTTACGTTTGTATAATGTTTACAGTACAGAAGAAAAACAGAAAACAGCTCTTGACGACACCGGCGCCAAGGCTCTTCATCGATCCGTTATACGCACCTCACAGCACTGCTCTCTTTAGCGCAATATACATATATCAATGTACTATATATCCATGTATATCAATGGTAAGGATTTAAAAAAAATTTATATGGAGAAATTAAGATAATTCAACTTCAAAGGAAACTGACACGTGTTTTGCGTAAACGTTATGGAGAAAACTTTACGGTTTAAACTTTATGGTTTATGCGAGAAATGTTGTATGTGCAAGTAAAGAAATAAAAAAAATAGGTGCCCATCTCAAATAAGGTTCGAATCTCAATGAATCAAATGAAAAAATATAATATTAAACCGGAGCATAAAATCTATTAGATTGGGATCACATTGCATGAGGTAAAATCGGAACACAATTTTTCATCTCGTATATTTACATAAGAATTAATTTTAAAAATTAACGTTAAGAAGGCTGCAAAAGAAATATGGGCACCAAAGTACTGCGCAACTTTACTTTGCATATTTCACTTGATTTATAACTAATTCTGTCACTGAACAATAAACATCCACATACCCGAAACAGACATAATCTTAAATGGAAAAATAATTCGATCCGGCCGTGTCCGGGTTTTACATTTGCGTTCTTGCTTGGGTCAAAGTTCATTCTTCTACTAACGTAAATTAAAGATCAATGTCGTAGCTTATTGGCAGCAAGGAATGATATTCAAATGCCAATTTTTATCCCTCATATTACTTTCGAAGAGTAGACTCATATTTTAAAAATTTATGCCAACTTTTAATTATAATTTGATGCAGATGGTTTTTGTAATAATTAACTGCTTGAAAATTTTTCTTAAATGGAATCTTTTTCCAAACAAGTGCCTTATTTTTGCTCAATAGATATTTCTCAGATCAGATATTTTGCCTTTTTGGTTCATGAAATTATTAACAAGGAATAGATATATCTAAAGAAATGAACACTGATGATCTCCGAATCACAAACTTACGATATTGAAATTATTTAAATGGGTCATTGATTGAAAAGTTGCTGTTCACATTATTTGTCAAATGCCTTTAAAGGAATTCAAGTTTATTTCCCCACGAATGGTAATTCATTTAAACATGCATTTTTGTACTTCCTCAGATACCAAATAAATAAAAAGTTTCAAATATAGAATAGATTATAGACTCTAGTTTAATTATCACATTTTTATAATATGGGGAAAACATTCCCGCGTTCACAATGCCTGCTCCACCGCGGCCCGCGCCGTTATCAGCTAATCAATTTCCGAGTGGTAGTCCTTTGTCCGGCGAACATGTTGTGGTTATCTCTATCTTCAGTTGATAGCACACGGCAATTATCTACACATGGTTTTTTTAATCATAATAGTAAAAAATGTCAATGAACATTTAGTTCCTACGGGAAACGTGAACAGCAGAACAAAAATAACTAAGGCTTTGACTCCTGTACCCAATAAAATATTTGCATGTGAATGAATAATGAATTTGTTGCTTCCAAAACGTGATATCAAGTTATACATGATAGTATTTCAATAAAACAATGCACATCTTGTAGGAACAATTCGTTAGAAAAGCATTGGCCCAGGAATTGTAGGAATCATTTGTATTATCAAAAATAAGATGGTAAGCCATCCAATTTTATTCTTTGATAAACTACTAGAAAAACGATAAAGAAGCATAAACTAAAATAAAATAATGCTCGTCCGTGGACCAGTTGCCGGCGGCCACTTAGCCCCTCATTTGTTATTCACAATCGGATGAAAAGTTAATCCGTTAATATTTAATTACCGTGAAACTGGCACAACACCGTTGATGAACCTGAAAAAATATTATTTGCTTCTCTTTTTGGTAGTTAGAATGAAATTTATTAATCCTTCAAAAAGGCTTCCATCCCCATTGACCGTTCTACCCACGCTGTTACCTAGATATTGTATCCTCGATCTCCCCATGAAAAAAATATAGTGAGGTAGCCTCAACTGATTTAAAAATTTATAACTGTGTGAATATAACGTTGATACTTGACATTTGCTTTAGACTAGCTTAACACACTTAAAAATGGGCTTGCCGATTGGCCATATACATTTCTTTTCGTATAACCGAAAGACAGAAAAAAATATCTGACGCTAAGTACAGATTGAAGAAAAATAACATATGAAACTAACATAATGAATCTATGATAAGCAAATAGCGTATGTAATGTAAATACTGAGATGAATATCACTTCTCTACGCAGGATTCTTTTTATAGTTAAAAGAGGAATTTAGGAATAGAAGTTACGCAGCGGTATGCCGAATAAGGACAGACAGGTAAGCTCATCTTCGTGATTTTAACGTCATCGCAGCACACTTGTATAGGCTCACAGTTTTGCTTTCGATGTTTTCCTCGAGTGAACTGCTGTGATTAGATAAAAAATTTCTGACTCCAATATTATATGCAGAAACATTAATAAAATGATTAAAATATCATCTGCAAATGCTACTGGACTATAATTGTGGAATGGTATATGTTTAAGAACTTCTGTAATATAGTTTCTTCGGAATAAGAAAAATACGGTCTAGAGGTAAATTTAATTAAGCGAAGTTGCAGAAAATGCAGTAATTTTTATGTCCAATAGAAGCCCATTTAAGGTATTTACAGCAGTTATAGTATTTCAGAGGAACAAAGTACAATATAAATAACGTCAAAACATTATAGGAGGCATGCACAATAAATGGTTCTCTTCAGCAAAAATTAACTTGATGAATAAATTTTACGGAGTTTTTTTTTTTATATTATGGTCGTAGGGCGTTAATGCATCGCTTATCAATTTTATAAATAAATTTTTTATTTAATGTGAATCAACGCATATGGGACCAGAATGTTCATTATTTATTATTCGGAGAACATAGGCTGGAATTCACACAAATTTCATATATGAAGTTACTAATTCTGCTCGTTTCACTTGCTTGGGTTACCAGTAGAAATACGATGATTTAACTTTCCATATGGCCTCCACGTTTAAAGTTTCGACGGATATTAAATGATTCAAAAATATGTTGAGCATCTGCTAAAATTTCCACTTAGATTCTTATGTGCTAGATTCCTATAAAACTATCCATAAACGAACAAAACTGTATAAATTTAAGTAATACTTAGGATTAAAAATCAAAGTTTATCGTACTTCTACTTCATCACTCGTGAACACAGTTTACTTGGCCACTCAGACTAACTCATACATTGTTCATAGCTACGATAGGAAACCAAGAAACAAATGTAATTATTTATTTTAAGTTAAAGAACTGTCCGCCACATAATTATCATAGGATTGCATAAAATATGCAAGTACGACTTGATTTCATATGCAGAGTAATACAATTACAGTTTATCTAAAAAATTTATTTGAACACTGAAACTTAAATTATTATTGTTAATAATTTCATTAGTTTACGGAGCAACTACCCGAAAATAATCAATCAATTGAATCCGTTAGAGAAATTCTTCGTCAACCCTATCAATTTATACTAAAATTATCTGTAATTTTTCAATCAATAAGAGGGACCCAGGATTGTTGAAACTTAGCGATAATAACTCATATCACACCAGGCATTTTGACTTTGAAATAGCGTTGATTAAACGTTGTTTAAACGAAATAAAGTCATAATCAACGTTGTTCCAACGTCATTTTCCTAGATTTACCAATCAAAGCAATCAATACATCATTAAGTGAAGTCCACGAAGCAAGATTTCCCGAAGCTGTCAGGATTGAGGATGTCGATAACGGCGAACACCGTTGATGTTATGCCTCCTATAGCTCCTATGAGCACGATCTCCCACAGTGCTATCCGCAGCCACAGCGGGATGGATCTGAAAGAATTATATACGAAAAAACGTGAGATAAATATTTAAGAAGAATATTTTTCATTAGCAGAATGTTAAGGAATTTCTTGGCATTCTGATGAATCAATGGAAATTTTTCTGTCTAGGTAATCAATAAATAAGATCAATTGATTTATGTCGTCTCCAGTACGAGAGATTACTTAAAAATTTTGAAGGTACCACGTATTTGCTACGGGCCCTTAATTTTTATGTCTGATACTTTAAATGTTGGAAATAGCCGCCCCGATTCAAAAATTTCACCTTATTATAGAATTATTGTTTAAAAAACTAATTGCTATGAAATCAGAAGTGTTTTTGCATAATTGTACGAGAAAAATCCAGAAAGTTTAACATGAGCAACACTGTGTAAAAATTAAACCCAAAGATTTCCAGCGTTACGTCCATTCGTTAAACAAAATATTACTGTGAAATAAAACTGAGTACCTTTTTGGCCATTTTGTGTTATCAGCGTTGTCGACCAGCCTCATGTACATAATAGGGGGCAGGACGAACGAACTCAGAGTCACTGTTGAGCCTCCTATCAAGTTCAGAATTAAACCGAAATCTGGGATCGCTAGACAGATCAGGACCTCTATCAACACGACCGAGGATCTCATGGCGACTCTTTTAACGCAGAACTCTGAAATTCACACATGGTTTATAATTTGCATTGGTTTTTCTTATTGCAAATTTGTAAACGTTCATATGGATGTAGTTTTCTGTGGTACAAAAGCATAGCTATTTCAAAACAAATTTTCAAGCGAAAATTCGGTTATTGTAGTATTATACCAGAAGTACAAGAGGTAAATTATAAAATATTGTCCTTATCTGCCCAAAAATTTGCATTCAAATACAGTAAACGATTGTTTTCTAACATTGTTCAACTTACTATTCGGTATTTTCAACATTTCTTCGAATGACTGTCCAATTGGGTTGAAAGAGATAAGGTAGGTGCCGAGAAGGTTGATAATTTCTGTGACAATAGCTACTTTCACGACAGGACTCAAGCCAACCGACAGCAAGATATTGCCCGCTACGGTGTTACCGAGCAGTCCGTAACCGGCGGCGGCTACCGGCAAGTATAACGATAGCGCGCCTGCAATATTAAATAAATACATGAATGCATCTATAAAAGAAATATCTTTGTAATCAAATCTTCACAGTAATTAAACTATATTAAATTAAGAAGCGTAAATTCGATAATAAAAATAGTTCAGAATACATATGTATGATGTTCGGATGAAATATTATACATACCATAAAAAATATGAATAAATAATTATGAATATCTTTGGCTTAGCTACATCTCTCTAGTTTTTGTTTTGAGATGGATAAATTAAAATGAGCAGAATAATTTTGATTCACAATTACCATAAATAAATATTTTCATTAGTTTGAAATTGCCGTCATGTACCAAACTATTATCTATTTGTCATTGAGGCAATTCCAAAATAATTTTATGGCAACTATACATACCCAGAAAGCCTACAATTACACTTTTCCAAAATTGCGTCCTGTCCTTCATGTCGTTTTGTATGGTCGGAAAAGTTGAAGCGCCTCCAAATGCGAAAAGAATTGCGCCAAATCCCAACGAAAATGACGAAACTGTCGGATTTGGATACTGGATAAATGGATCGTCTTCCTGAAAATAAAAAGCTCCGCTATATTATTTCTACACCGTAAAATTACCCGAAGTAATTAGTATCAAAATAATTTTTGTATTAAATTAGATCTTAACTAGTGCGCAACATTTATTTACGAGTTTCTACGCAATTTTCACACCCTCAAGTCTCCTGAATAGATATATTATTTAAACATATATAATCTAACAGTGTAACAGCTTTGGGTATTTTTTTCGCGAAATTGCTAAAATGTATGCGTCACTTGTGCATCATCGATGGTATAGTTACTTGTTATTACTTTACGTATTTCAAATCATCGAAAGTGAAAAATTATATGTTATTTGTACAATATAGTATAATGGATCACTTTTTTCAATGATGAATCGGAAGAATATTGAGTTAAAAACATTTTTCACAAATTTCACTATAAGTTTCTGCATTTTACTACACTGCCACTCACGTGGGTGACGAAAAGCATAACAAAGACGACCAGGCAGGCGATGACAGTCGCTCCTACGGCCATTACTGATGCTTGCCTGTGGATTTAATATGTTATTTGAACACATTTTTATTTTATTTAAATGTTATCTAGTGGGATGGTTTTCATGTTCCGTTGTCGGTTTTTCGTTAATCAGGTTTTAATCCATTTTGTGTAAATTTTAATTTTCCATAATGGTTATGCTTCCTATTTTCTCCATTTTTGAGCTGATGATGGTGCTGGTTTCTGATGAAGATATACTGGTTTTACTTCGTATTTTCTTTCCTTTTAAATTATTGATGATAAAAACACTTTTATTTACCAGAAGTCTTTCGGAGTGCCCAGCCACGTGAACGGCAGCAGCAGGGCACCGTAGACCAGCACCCACTCGCAGGTCGACAGCGCAGAAGTGATCGCATTGGTGAGTTGTGCCATTAGAATAATGAAGACGGTCGAGCCTCCAATGAGGGTTAGAATGACGCTCCATAGCGCCACTTGTCTGGAGAATTTTTATAACATGAATTTCTCGATCGGAAATGCTGTACGACTATCATCGCCGTAATTGATAAGTGAAGCGAGAATATTTTCTTTGACTTATAATAATTCTTGTTTCACATACGAAATAACTTTGACTTATTGCGGCCTTCGCTTTACATGTTTTCGAGGACGTTTTTGGATATCATCTATCATCCTCAATCATTTTAATCAAATAATTGTCTTAATTAATATGCAACTATTTTGTTCTGGATGTGAAATTCAGTCGAGCTTGCTTATTTTAATAGTAACTAGATTCTCGCTACATCTATTGAAATTAAGTTAGGAGAGAAGTATTTTCTTAAAATATTTCTTCAGTTTGCGACAATTCCTTAGCAGCCGTAGGTTGAAAGGAAATGTAATGGATTCTTCTAACGGGTATTACCTTCCAGGTTCCCCGAGAGCCCTGTATGCGATATCCATGTAAGGTTGTCTGACAGTATTCCCGTATTCTTCAGGCCAACGTTCCTCGAGTATCACCCAGGATATGCCCAGGCAAACTCCTGCAAGTCCTACAGCAGCGCATAGAAGAACCATCATAGGGGCTCCCAGCCAACCTGCCGGGATAAAAACAACGTCACGATCATTGAAACATGGGTATTAAAATTAAACCGAAATCGTTCTTTAAAAAATCAACGGCTTAAGCTTGGATATGGAAGCGTGTAGCTCCGTGAGTTTTCATTAATATCCTCTGGAAGAATAACCACTACTAGTGCATTAATGTGGGCTACCGTCTGAGTGGAAAGAGAAAATTATTCTTCTCCTACCAAGCAATCATGAGAACTACAATTACAGCAATCATTGCAATTTCCTTACATTGAAGTATTTGCAATACTTACATTGAAGTATTTACAATAAATAAGATAGAGATTGTTATTGCACTCCAAGGTACTCCCATAGAAAGAATTGAAAAAAATGATCACTAATATTTTCAACTAATTAAAAATTTTTTTATCATCGTAATATCCCACCAGTGTTATTTAGGGCCATCGGTAAGGAAAGAAACCCGGCGCCGGCCATTTGAGCGAGCAAGAAAAATGAAGCCATTGGCCAGGAGATTCCCGTACGCTCCGCCGGGGCTTGTTGACCGCCATCGGACGCAGCACCTTGTTGAATTGCGAAATAAATTGAATAAATAAATAAATTCATCTATTTGAATTGGTAGAGAAAGTACCTTATAGAATTACGGGAGAAATTCGCCTCGATGAATTGTGAGGGAATTTTATCTTTATGAATTGGGAAAGCAAGTCACATACGTAAATGATGTGGAAAAGAAATTTATCATACTTAATTGTAAAAATGTCACCCTAATCAACTATTGGGAAATAAATTCCTATTTAGGAATTTTAGAATAAATGTAATTTTCATTTATAAAAGAAATTCACCTCATTGCAGTGGGCAAGAAATTCGCCTTAATAAATTCAAGAAGTCCTTGGAAAAAATTGGAACAAAATTCACTTGCATGAAGTGGAAATAAAATCAACATCAATAAAAAAATTTTCTTTGGTGAGAATAGATTCAAAGTATCATTTACAAAATAAATTTGGAGTATAAGTGTGTTCATTTTCAAAGTAATTTTTTTCGTTCCTCATTAAATCAGTTGAAGGATTAAATGAAAATGTTTACTACATTTAAAATTTTCAACGCAAATTTATTCGTATGACATTTAAGCCCTTTCAGCATTAATAAGTAAAATAATTTAACCAGCATTTTTACAAAAGCCACTTCTGATTACACAGTTAACTAAATTTAAATTTTCTTTATCATCTCTTATTGAAGGTATCTAATAGTCACGGTATTGTTTATGAAAGTTTTCCTATTTGCTTCAATTTGAACGAATGTCGTTTCTCTTTAGGTATAATCTTGTATTCATGAGTTTATCTCATTTTCACGACAGGGAATAACTGCACTTTCAATTTCACGTTCACCAAGAAATTGTTAAAGGACCCTAAATTGTACCCGAGCCTAACCTTTACTCGGTGCTGAGCTAAGTGACGATCCATTTGAGGAGGCACTGCTGACCGAGCTGAAAAATAACGTACACAAATTTTCATTATTACCTACAGTACATATTTAAACATAAAAATAACTAGTATTTTTCATTTGTATTCAATTTGATCTCTATTTTAACAAGAAAGTAGCAAGCAATCCTAAATTTTCATACATCTCTATTGTCCAATCTATTTTTCTCTCGTTGATGACTTGACCAAAATCGTCGAGTGTATTGATTATTTCTTGGAAAAATCGTTCTTATCTATAATTGAGTGACCTCAACCGTAAACATCGTCAGATAAGGACAGTCTTAATCATCAATAAGTGCATGTATCATTGGCAGCCGTGAATTCGATTGCCATCATGATTTTTCTATCTGAAAAGATGAGAGTTATTTGAAGGAGCATGGTACCATAAAAACAAAAAGTATACGAAATTTGTATTTCAAATAATGAAGGGAAATAAGCAAAATTAGTACTATAGGATTCGTGTGTGGAATTTAGAAAAAAATGTGTTACTGCTGTGTAGGGGAATTTTGTGAAGCTGTGAGCGATTATATAGCTCAGAGACGTTTGGAAAGTCTACGTATTTTATCCACGAAAGTCTACGTCTACGTATTATCCATCGTTAAAGATAACAAAATCATTCTGATTTGCATAAATTATAACATCAAATATCAAATCAACGTTTTAATTACTGGTGAATTACTCATTTTAATGAATCTCAATAGTGGAAAATATTAAAATCTCGACATAATTCGACATGAATAATCGCTGAAACGTGATAAAAATAATGTTTGAATGGCGACAATAAATTTCCTTTTAATATGACCTAAGATTATTTTTACCTTCTTGCAGAGTCGGTGGTAGTCATGATCAGAATTTATTTGCATTCGCAGCCACAGCAAACCCAATCAATGGAGCTCACTGTTGGCCGAAAACTACTCGAGATTAAAATTCAGTTCAGACCTATGACTATGCATGCCCCTTATTCTTCTTGCGAGTTAAAGTAGTTGACTAGAAGAGTGTACTGGCTTGTCAGTAAGTACAGTATATTATGATTTAGTCTAATAAATTGTTTGTGGTAATTGTAATCGCATCGGATAATCAATAAATTAAAAATCAAGGACTGTTTTTGCTAAATTCTGATGCTGTTATGTAAAATTTCTCTGATCTGAAAAGTGTCATTATATACTGTTGCGAAAAAATATTACAAAATTTATATTGTATATCCACATTCACATTAGCATTAATACAATACATCAAGTCAATTAAAAACTTTTAAAATCCAGTTTATCAATAATAATATCGATGTCAAAAAATTATCCCATTGAGATGAGGATGATATCAGGTATTATCATTAACGACCATGCAAAACATTTTCAAGGTGTTTCGGACCAAGGACAATAACGAGATTCCTAAAAATTAATAATTTTAGTCCAATAAGCACACAAATGAAATTTTCAAATAATTCTTGAAAATTATTAAGTACACGAATTCAAAAAATCATCGATTCAAAAATTAAATCTTTTCAATGCCAAGCCACATGGGAAAAAAATACTTCATTAAAATTTCAACGACAAAATCACACAACAACTGAAAGGCTCAAGTTTCCATAACGACATTCGGACTACACGCTAAATGAACGTCCTCTTCTGTCCAGACGTAACACAACATTGAGCCAGACAGCAGCCCAAGCCAGCGTGTTTCCCGTCGTAACAACATGGCGCATATACATCAAAGATTATATATAAACTTCCATTAACAATATGGCTTCGAATTGTAAGTGCTGTAACCTAGAAATGTTCTAAATCACTTTTATTTATTTGAATAATCCTCCAACAATTAAGCAAGTTTGTTATTTATAAAATTAATTAATCAGGACATGGACGCTTGGGCACCACTTATCATATCACCGCGCAAAGATAGAGGGCATTCATCAGTCCGTAAAGACTTCAGACAAATTTTTTTCTTGTCACCAAAGACAATAACATAAGTCGTACTTCTTTGGGAACCCCGAGTTCCGAGACATAAACAAAATACCTTATTATCATTCCAATTATTATCTAACTAATATGAGTGCCTGTTTTTCTTAACTTTTGCTGTGTTGTTAATAATTAACAAAATTATGTGCAGAATTGAAAAATTAAGAGAAAAATTTAAGCCGCGTCTACATAATAAATTATTGCTCATGCATACATTAAATGAATTTACCCGTATTTTTTATTAGTGTGGTTGTTGACTGCAATCGATGGTCTAATAATTAATTGCAGTCAATATTCATTCACGTAGAAAGTTAAAAAAATCGCTCAATTATAGTTGTTACCCGCCAAGTTTACTCAAATATTTTGAAGAAACAAAATGCTAGAAAATTTTCATTATTAAAGTAAATCGTAATTCTTCTTACGATTTTTTCAGAATATTACTCAACAAGTCTTGCAATTTACTAATATCTTTAAGCAAGTCACTCCTGTCAGAGTTCTATCAATCACTAACTACGCTGTAAGTTGAGGGCACTGATAAAGAGAGCAAGATCATTAAAAGTTCTTGATATAATTAAAAACTATCTCTATTTGTACTGATAGCGCTTCAGTAGAATAGACAGGGCAGAGAATTGCGACGCACAAGTAATGTTGTCTGGAAAACAACCGGAGAGATTTTAGCGCATTTATGTTATGAGTTATGGAAAAAATGCTTTATTGTGCACGCCATGTCCGTCTGTCCGTCTGTCTGTCTGTCCGTCCGTGACTTCACGTTTTTGTCGGCGAGAAAATGCGCTCTCTGTCACTCACTGCAGTGAGTACTGAGTTATATTTTTTCAACATGTATCTGGTCGGAAAAGATTCTTCAACAAAAAAATTTAAAATGACTTATATTAGAAATTTATATTTCCAGTTATATCGCAAGTCATTAAGATCACGCGATTGTATATAAATTTTATCTCTGGCCAGTACTAAAAATACGAAAAAAATTTCAACAATGAGATAAATTAATCTTCAATGCAGGCAATGTCCGGTTGAATCAACAACGCTCAAACAACATACGATCGCGATGTTTAAAATCGTGTTGTCAAGAATGGAAAGTGAATAAACGCCAATTTTCAACGTCGTCTCGACTTTACATTACGACGTTGGTTTAAATCGCGTTGAATTTTGACGTTAAATCGCATTTACAATAGTTTTTCTCAGGTTAACGTGTTCTATCATGAGCAAAACAGTATATATACACGGTATCACAATGAGTTGCATTTATTAAATACAGCAATAGTCTTTGCTACTCTATCTATTTGCTTACCTTTACTTTTGCTGCATAAATCAAATCGAATAGATCTAATCAAACAAAGCCGGATAAGAACCCCTGAGTTTTTTTTGCGCGCTTCTCCGTTGCCTTATAGACCAGGGTGAAGCTTACATGGGATGGAAAATTAAAAGCTATATTTAACCTAATTTTCTACATCGTAACTAAATGGATGAAGCCAATTCTGTGCCTACCAAAAACTGTTCGAAAGAAAACTTTGAAGAAAGTGAGAGTAGGTCAAGATGTATAAGTTCATTTAATTAGAAACTTATTTTCTGAATGATGCATATAAACATTGGTGTAAAAAATTTGTCAAGAATTTAAAAACTCTGGCATTGAAATCATACTTCAATCGATAAATATAATTAATATTTTTGATATCTTAAAGTGTGACATAAGGATGATGAATAAATTCCAACTACCTTGTTCCCTCCCAGACATTTCGAAATCAATGTTTGGATGAATGTTGAATGTTCATACTAGAACGAAATAAGTTGAAAATGAATATATCTTAAATTATCTCCATTATATAATATCAAGTTTTGTGAAAAAAAGCAATCGAAACGCGGTTCAAATGCTTTTGCCTTTTTATTGAAAAGTAAGTAATATATATGTTGTATATTGGTTCCATTTATGTGCGTGAGTCATATATAGCCGACAATGAAATTTAGTACATTTGGAAATCAATATATCCTCATATTTTCTAGATAATTATCTAAGGAAGCACGATTTTCCATTAATTTACGTTATGCGTGACCGTATTGGGTTTGCAATATTCTTTTCCAAAATTATATGCATTCGATATTCAAAGAAAGCGAGCAAAGTCTATATTTATTTGACTCATTTTACATAAACTTGATAAAAGTGTGTTAACGCTTGGAAAACGTTCAAACATATAAAGGCTGAATAACATAGCCACATATCTATGCATATATCATTCAAGGTTAGTGTGATAACGTTGATCCACGCTAAAAGAAAAAACAGATAAAAATTCACGGTACCAAGATTGACGTTGCTTCAGCCTTGAAATTGGCTTGTTCTCGGCCTCTTCGAGTGCTGGTCATATATTCCAACGTTTATTCAATGTTCAATTTTGGTTGATAAACATTTCAGTCTGACATCAACAATATTTCAACGGTGTTTCAACCTCAGATGCCTGCTGGGCTACATATTAATAAATTCAAATTAAATTCTAATAATAGACAACTTTAAGGCAGATCAGAGGCGAAGCTATAGCGAATTCACACTACGTAAAAACAACCCACATGACTCATTATTTTAAGAAACGTGTCGCAATAAATTATTTACAAGGCACAGAAGCATCCATTCCTGGAGCGTTATCTACTTAGTAATAGAGCATTGTCTCGTGACCCATTATCTTCTGAGTATTGAATCACCGTGTCGTGACCCATTATCTTCTGAGTATTGAATCACCGTGTCGTAACCCATTATCTTCTGAGTATTGAATCACCGTGTCGTAACCCATTATCTTTTCAGTAATGAAGCACAGTCTCAGAGGCCATTATCGTAACAGTAATGGAGCGCAGTGTAATAGCCCATTATATTCACAGTATTGAAGCACCGTGTAATAGACCCATTATCTTCCAGGTATTGAATCAGTGTTGTAGCCTATAATATTCACACTGATGAAGCACCTTCTAATAGCCTTTTATTTATACAGCATTGAAGCACCATTTCCTAACCCATTATCCTCCTAATAATGAAGCTCCGTGGTGTAACCCATTAACTTGTCAGTATTGAAGCATTGTGCAACAGCCGATAAACTAACGCCAATTAACCTCCCGTTAACGACAAACTGTAGTAACCCAGAAGTTCAGTGTCGTAGAGCACAGGGTCATAATCCTTCATGTTCTCAAGGGCCCGGACGCGATATTATGGCATTTTATCTAGAGATTATCACAGATTGTACGAAGATGTGGCTCTTGCTCTAATAGTAATTAGCTTTGTGTCCAGCTAGGTATGAGAATTGTGTCACTAAAATGCAGCCTCTCGGTACGAGAGGTCCATCAGAAAAACTCAGCGGTGCTTATATAAATTATCGAATTTGGTGAATAAAATTCATGATATTTTTATTCGGCTAAAATTACTGAGTCCCTAGTCTAAAAATTTTCTGTTGAAATTGTTTGTATTTTTTAAGGCTCAGTGGTTCAGATGAAACGGAAGAAAATGATGATTTGTATTGAAAGTTAATAACTGTAGAGCTGCGGGAAGTCATTATCGCAGTTATGGTCAAGAACAGCATTTACATCACAGCGTAAGTAAAATATTCAACTGAGGCCACGATTTACTTCTGTTTGACTGAGCATTTCTAATTATTACTAACAAAATCTTCTGGCAACATTTTGTTAATAATCAAAGTTATTTAATTCCAATTTGGTTAGAGAAGCGCTGAACTAAGTTGAATAGTGCTAACAGTCCTGAATTTTCTAATTTTTTCATAACTTCAAAATTTCAATTTCACTTGTTAGAAAAATGCCCCCATATAAAAAAAGCGACAATGGCGCAAAGACTCTACATATATCCGCCATATGCACCTCGCGTTAATGCGCTCTTGTGCTCAATGTATATCAGTATGTATGCCTCTGTATGTTAATTATTCAGATTTCTAGAAAGAATTTAAAGGCCAAATTAAGAGCATTAAGCCTCTTTAGAAACTGATTCATGTTTTAGCGTAAAGAAATTCATGCTTCAAATGGAGCGCATGCAAATAAATCTGACACGAATGGAAACAAATCTATTATTCCACAATTCTTGTTTCTTTAGTTAAAATTTACCCCCCGAATGAGGTGAGTATCTCAAGGGAACAAATATAAATAAATGTATACTAAAATCGATTGTAAAGTTTATTCAATATGGGTCACCTTGCTTGAGTGAATATCGGATCACAATTGCATTTTTCAGTGAAAATTTTCTTTAGGAAATAATAAATAATAAGCTTCAATTACTTTAGAATTTATCTGAGAATTTGCGTTAAGCAATGATCAGCTTAAAAAAACATGAAAAAGACAAAAAAAAATGCGCGCACAAAAACACTGCACAGATTTAGTTCAAAAACGTCCCTAACTTTTTAACTAACTTCGTCACTGAATTAAAAACATCCACATACTCGAAACATGTGTAATCTTTTATAAAATATTCATCAAATCCGGCTGTGTCCAGGCGCCACATCCGGATTATTGTTTAACAAGTTCGTTCTTCGAGTTCTACGAATCAATCATCAATTTCATATCTTATTGGAAGTAGAAAATAAAATTCGAATGTCCGCTATTATCCTTCTAATAAACATCGCAGAGCGGCCTCTAATATTAAATATAAGTGCCGATTTTTAATCACTATTGACGCAGATAGATTTCGGATTGATCAACAGTTGGCAGCATTGTTCTAACAGCTAGGAAGTCTTTTTCAGAACAAGTGCCATATTTTGCTCGATAGGTTCTTCTCAGGCCGGAGGTTTCGACGTTCAAGCACATTATGTTTAAAAAAATGAATGTACAGCTGATAAATTCATACTGATAATCTCAAAAGTTGCTAATTTCTCTAATTGAAATAATTGTGAATGGATCATAATTTAAAACTATGCTTCTCATTTTGTTCTGTGAAATGCTATTACAAAAGCTCATGTATATTTTTCAACGGCTTTGGTGCATAGTAACTTAGCAATGTAGAATAGATCTTAGACTCGACTCTAATTATGTCATTTAATTTAATATGAATAAAATTCGAATATATATGAATTAGGATGACACTAAATTTCACATAATATAATTGTGGAATGGCATTTATATATGAGCTTTTGTAATTTAGTTTGTTCAGAAGAAGAAAAATAATTTCTAGAGGTAAATTTAATTGTTGTATGTGCGTCCATGTGAAGCCCATAGCAAGTTAATTACAACATTCATAGTATTTTAAATCTATATGAAGTACTATGATGGAAATAACATAATGTTAGGAGGCGTGCACAAAAATAATTCTCGTCAGTAAAAATGCCATTGATGAATAAATCTAACAAGGGTGTTTGTATTTCTCGTTGTTTCGCGTTAATGTATCAGATTTTAATTTTTAAAACAATTTCTCTTAATTTGATATTATTCAACGCCCAGGATGCGGGTCACAGAATGTTCAATATATTTTATTCAGAGAACATTTGTTGGAGTTCATCCAAATTTCAAACATCGAGTTATTATGGAGTTCTCTACGAATCACTTGCTTATGTGACCAGCAGAATTAAGACTCAACTTTCCATAAAGTCTGCATGCTGGAAGTTTTGGTGGAAAGTAACCGATTAACAAATAACACACTGTTGAGTATCTGATGTAATTGCCACGTAGATTCTTATGTGCTAGATTCCTATGAAACAAGCCATAAACGAACAAAACAGTATAAATTCACCTTATACTTACGAATACAAATTTAGCTTTATCGTACTCCACTTTTACACTCGTGAATGCAGTTTACTTGGCCACTCAGACCACTCCTACATTACAATATACATAGCTGAATATTAGACGATAGGAAACCAAGAAACAAATTTAATTATTTTTTTAGGTTTAAGAACTGTCTGCCTCAGAATTATCATAGGATTGAATACAATATGCAAGCAAGGCTTGATTTCATATCCAGAACAAAACAGTTACGTATTATCTTCTAAAATTATTTGACAGTTTTAAACATTTGGAATTATTATTTCCAAACATTTTATTTGTTTATTGAGAAACTAACCAACATGAATCAACCAGTTTAATTTCTTCACCAACAACATTACTTTACATTAGAAGTAATATATGATTTATTAATCAATAATATGAACTGGGAATTATTTATAGAGCCATACTCATCTCACCAGTCATCGAACGTTGAAATAACGTTGATTAAACGTCTTTATACGAATTAAACACCTACACAACGTTGTTTTAGCGTCATTTGCACAGAGGTATCGTAGAATTAATCCAATAATTTCTATACTTCAAGGCGTGAAGTCCGCGAAGCAAGATTTCCCGAAGCTGTCGGGATTGAGGATGTCGATAACGGCGAACACCGTGGATGTTACACCTCCAATAATTCCAATGAGGACGATCTCCCACAGTGCTATCCGCAGCCACAGCGGGATGGATCTGATAGAATTAAATAGGTGAGTACGTCAGATCAAAACTTTATAGGCCAATTCTTCAGTTTTCAGCAGAATGTTAGGGAACACTTAATTAGGCATCCTTGATGAATCGTTAGAAATTATTAGCCTAGGTAAATTTTTTGACAGTAATGAAGATCGTATATTATATAAGTCGCGTGCTGTTCGTGGTATAACGTAAAATATTTTCTATTTAACAAATTTCGTTGGAAATGATCGAAAAGAGGACTTTTGTAATGTGGAATCAGGATGTTTCATACTTAATTATATACGGAAATTTCCAAGACTGTTTTACAGGAGTGAAGACTTATAAAAATTAAGCCAATTCATAATTATTTCGAATCCTTTAATTCCGTTTACCTACTATAATAAGTGTGCAATAAAACTGAGTACCTTTTTGGCCATTTTGGGTTGTCAGCGTTGTCGACCAGCCTCATGTACATAATAGGAGGCAAGACGAACGAACTCAGAGTCACTGTCGAGCCTCCAACCAAATTTAAAATTAAACCGAAATCTGGGATCGCAAGGCAGATCAGGACCTCAATCAACACGACAGAGGATCTCATGGCGACTCTTTTAACGCAGAACTCTGAAATTAACACAGGCTTTATTGTTAGAATTAGTTTTTGCTAATGTGAATAATTACAAAAATGAAACTAAGACATTATTTAGGATGTAGTAGTTTTTACATCAGCGTACCCACTTCAATACATAATATTTTACGGAAATTTTTTATTATTTTAAAATAATGTAAAAAGTAGAAATAGAAAATCTCTTATTTTTAACCTATCTTTGCAAAAAATTTTTTAATGCGTTCCAAAATCATGAAAACAATATTTTACAACATTGTTCAGCTTACTACTGGGTATCTTCAACATTTCTTCAAATGCTTGTCCCATTGGGTTGAAGGAAATAATGTAGGTTCCCAGGAGATTGATAATTTCTGTCACGATCGCGAATTTCACGACGGGACTGAAGCCAACAGACAAGAGAATGTTTCCCTCAACGGTGCTACCTAGCAGACCGTAACCGGCGGCGGCGACCGGCAAGTATAAGGATAAGGCACCTGCAATCAAGAATATTGAATAAATGCATGAATACATTCAGAAAAGAAAAAATATAACTCAGTACTCACTGCAGCAAGTGACAGAAAGCGCATTTTCTCGTCGACGAAAACGTGAAGTCACGGACGTACGGACAGACAGACGGACGGACAAAAACACATGGCGAGCACAACAGCATCTATTTTTCTATAAATTAGAAAATGCGCTAAAAATAATTTTTTATTTAGGAATTTCATCTAACTTAACTCCTCTAAATGAAGGGTGGTTAAAGCGAAAGCTTGGTGATAATATGAATCGTTACAAAAATGTTATCCAAGTACAAAATTATCACCTAAAAATGTTGAGGAAAGACCTTCGAATCTATTTCGCTTTGTTGCATCTTATATACTTGTTATAATTTTGAATCGGATAAATTGATGTAGGCAGATACATTTAGTTGTATAATTAAAATGAATAAGATATTTTCATAAAGTATTATATTGCCGTCAAGTCTTGAACAATAAAATATCTATCATCGAGGCAATGCCAAATATTTTTACAGAATCTAAACCTACCCAGAAAGCCTCCAATTACGCTTTTCCAAAATTGCGTTCTGTCCTTCATGTCGTTTTGTACTGTCGGGAAAACTGAAGCGCCTCCAAATGCAAAAAGAATTGAGCTAAATCCCAACGAAAACGACGAAACTGTCGGATTTGGATACTGGATAAATGGATCGTCTTCCTGAAAAAAAATTATTCTTCGTTATTTTTATGACTTCTCAGAAATTATTTCTGAGAATTTGGCATCGAATGGACTCTGCTAAATAGGAAGAGGATGGTTGAATTACACATTTTCTCGAGGTTACTAACTCATAACAACTTTTGGGTTGAAATTAGCTGCCTTCATTATCGTATGAATCCCCCAACATAATTTGCAGCGCCAGCACCCACAATTCGTCCTAAAATATTGAATGTTTTAAGCTGAATTTATTAACAATTAGTCAACTTTGAGTTTTTTCAACGTTTAACACACGCACGCACCCAGATTAATGTCTGTTCAGTGTTGAATAATTTTCTCATAAGTGAGTAAGTTAAGTGCGCTTAATAAGTTAAGTTTAAGCTTATAACTTGCTTGACAATAATATAGTTACTACGAATTTACTATCCAAAGCCGTTAAAATAATCCAAAGTACGGAATTATATGTTGTCTATGAAATCTTTCAATTGAAAAATAGTTAATTTAATCAATAAAGAAATATTATAATATAATATATACAGTATATGATGTAAGCTATACTTACGTGGGTGACAAAAAGCATGACGAAGACGACCAGGCAGGCGATGATTGTTGCACCTACAGCCATGACCGATGCTTGCCTGTGGTTTAAAGTTAATAATTTGCTGGAATCGTCAAGCAAAGAAGGGAGGGGGGATTGATTCCTTAATTTGATCAGTAAATAATCTCATCAACCCTCGTATCACTATCACATACCGAACCCAAACACAAGTCTTATTAATAAGAATAAGTGAGGGTTGCGACACATAAAACGCACCCCATATAGTAGATACTGTATATTTACATAAAGCACTCTTTTCTCCGTTTTCTATATATTTCAAGTTTACTTTTATTTTCTCAAAAAATTCATACGAACAAAAAGTTATTGTATTAGTCACTGCATATGTGTATTTAGATCGATCAGTAAATATTAAAATATTTTTTTTACATAGACGCTCTCCTTAAGCCCGTCGGACATACATTTGATTCGTTTTCAAGCCCCTTAGTCGCACATTTTTGCCTCAATGAACAATACATTGTAATTTACTCAGGTTTTAATCCATTTTGTGTAAATTTTAACTTTCCATGTTGTCTATACCTCCTATTTACTCCATTTTAAGCTGATGAATGTGCTGGTTTCCGATAAAGATATACTGAATTTACTTCATTTTTTCTTTACTTTTAAATTCTTCATGACATAAACACTTATAATTACCAGAAGTCTTTCGGAGTGCCTAGCCATGTGAACGGCAGCAGCAGGGCACCGTAGACCAGCACCCACTCGCAGGTCGACAGCGCCGAAGTGATCGCGTTGGTGAGTTGTGCCATTAAAATAATGAAGACGGTCGTACCTCCGATTATGGTCAGAAGTACGCTCCACAGCGCTACTTGTCTGGGGAATTTTATTACACGAATTTCTTAAATGAAAATGCGGCATGACTATCAGCACCGTAAGTGATGAATAATAATGTTATTAAGATTTATTTTCCTTAATATTAATTCGATACGATTGTGGCACTTACTCTGCATGCATTCGAGAGCAATGTTGGAAATCAACGAGAATATATAGGAGTATTTCATCAAGTATATAATAGTAATAGCTAGATGCTCGCGTCAATTTATTAGTGGCTTCAAGCCCTTCAATTTATTATTGTCTTTATTTAATTTAGAAAATGCTACAGGATATTTCTTTAGGCTGTGATTTTTCTTTATAGTAGCCGTTGGTTGTATGGAAATCTAATGTGAAACATCCTACCTTCCAGGTTCCCCGAGAGCCCTGTAGGCGATATCCATGTAAGGTTGCCTGACAGTATTTCCGTATTCTTCAGGCCAACGTTCCTCGAGTATCACCCAGGATATACCCAGGCAAACTCCTGCAAGTCCTACAGCAGCGCATAGAAGAACCATCATCGGGGCTCCCAGCCAACCTGCCGGGGTAAAAACAACCTCAAGATCATTGCAGGAAACTACTAAGATTTAAAAAAAGTTAAATTCTGAAAAACAAACGGTGTTTGGATAAGACCGAGTTAAGTCATAAATTGAAGTCATCAGGATGAGAAGAAAAACTAATTTATTTTGCGAGTCACTGTCAGTATGCAGGGAGAACATATGCTGCTTCTACCAAACAATTCTAAAAGACAAAGGAATCAACTGCACGTTTTTTATGTTTTCTTCGTTTCTTCCTTCGGGTATTTGCTTCCAGTAAGATTAAGATAAACGAACAAAGCGCAGCAACAAATTACGCCTTAAATTTAAAATAAATTCAAATTTTCTTCAACAAAATATCCCACCAGTGTTATTTAAGGCCATCGGTAAAGAAAGAAACCCGGCGCCGGCCATTTGAGCGAGCAAGAAAAATGACGTCATCGGCCACGAGATTCCGGCACGCTCCGCCGGGGCTTGTAGACCGCCATCGGACGCAGCACCTTATTAAATTGGGAAATAATTTCATCATGATGAATTGGGAAAGAAATTCAATTTAATGAATTTGGAAGCAAATTCACCTAAACGACGTGGGATAGATATTCACCTTAATCACGCTGAAAGAGAATTTCATCCTAATGAATTGGGAAGAATATTCACAGGCATGACATGTGAGAGAATTTCACCTTAATGAATTGGGAAATAAATTCATTTTAATGAATCTCGGAAGAGATTTTTCTTTATGTAAGGTATAATTGAAATTCACCTTATTGCGTCGGGCTAGAAAGTCACCTTAATGAATTGCGAAAGAATGTCCTTTGCATGAGTTGGGAAAGAAATTCGTCACAAATCAGCAATTTTTCTTTGTGGAGACATTACTCAAAGTATCAGACACCTCAAAAATAATTTAGCAATGAGGTCTTCATTTTCGGATTGATTATGATTTCCTTCCGAATCATACCTAAACAATATTATTATTAGATGTAAATGTTGAAGTGGCTGAAAATTCCCTATTAAAACCTATTTATTAGACGTTTAAGCACGTTTGGCAATGGTAAGTTAAGAACATGGATCCAGCATATTTAAAATAATCACTTCTGATTACGTACTACACGGTTCAGTAAATTCTATCATACTAAAGCATATCATTTTGATGTTCTCTAAGACTCGTGGAATTTTCAATGAAAGTGTTTTAATTTGTTTTAATTTGAACGAGTTTCTTGTTTCTGCAGATTCTATATTTCATCAATGTGATTATTTAGTTTTCTCCGATAGGTGAAAAATGCATTTTCAAAATCAGATTTACCCCCAAAGATCTGTCATGTGACAACCACTTACAAAACCATACTTAGGTCATATATATATATATTAATATTAAGCTATGTGTGTGACAGAAAAAGCACCCTGTGACAGATCGTTCAAGGATAAATTATATAAATTGTACAAAGCCTAACCTTTACTCGGCACTGAGCTAAGTGATGATCCAGTTGAAGAGGCACTACTGACCGAGCTGAAAAATAGTGTCCATAAAATATTATCATTATCAGTAATATTTAACTATATAAACAACCATTATTAGCCCCCCTGAACTCAAAATTATCGCTATTTACCATGAAAGTTACCAACAATCATCAATTTTTCGTGAAACTCATTTGTTGCGTGAAAAATCGTTGAAATTTTTAAAATTATTATTTCTCTCGTTGACGACTCTTGACCAAAACCGTCGAGTGTTGTGATTGTATCGCCGAGAAATCATTCTTATCTACAATTGAGTGACCTCAACAGTCAACATCATCAGATAAGGAGAGTCTTAATCGTCGGTGCAAGTATCAATGCAAGTATCAATGCAAGTATCAATGCAAGTATCAATGAGAGTATCAATGCAAGTATCAATGCAAGTATCAATGCAAGTATCAATGCAAGTATCAATGAGAGTATCAATGCAAGTATCAATGCAAGTATCAATGCAAATATCAATGCACGTATCAATGCAAGTATCAATGCAAGTATCAATGCAAGTATCAATGCAAGTATCAATGAGAGCATCCATGCAAGAATCAATGCGAGTATCAATGCAATTATCATTCAATAATCAGTGCAAGCATCACAGTAAGTATCAATGCAAGTATCACATTACATCATGATTTTTCTAGCAGAAAACGTACGAGTTATTTGAAAAAGATTGGTACCGCAAACTATGAGTAACTTGTATTTCAAATTCTGAAGCAAAATAAGTGAAATAAATGCTATAGTATTCATGTCCGGAATGAAAAAAAATATGTTGCTGCTGTGAAAGTGTAACATGTGAAGCTGAGAGCAAGTAGCCTAAAAACACTTGAAAAATCTACGTATTGCCAATTTATCGTTAATAACGAGAATGTCATCATGATTTGCACCAATTAAAACATCAAATCTAAATTTAAGTAACTAAAAATATTGTTGCTTTGAATGAAGCGCACATGTTGAAAATAGGAAACTCAACATAATTTAATATGAATGAGCGCTGAAACGTGCTAAAAATATTTATTGCTTTAAAAATATTTTATTTTAACAATAAATCATATTATTTATTTTTTATTTGATATTTATTTATTTTTTAGATTTTCTAATATTGTTTTATTGGATTATTCTCACCTTCTTGGAGAATCTGTGGTAGTCATGATTAGGATTCCTTTGCTCCTAGCGGACGAAAAATTAAGTTAAACCTGATCGATGGACCGGACTGATGACCGAACACTACTTTAGATTAATATTTAGTTCGGATCCTTGACTATTCATGTCCCCAATTATTCTTGTTAGTTTAAGTAGTTGACTAGTTGAGTTAACTGCCTTAGCAGTAGGTATATCACACCTTAGTCTTAGTATAATAAATTTCTGTTTGTTAAAGCAGTTGCACTAAGTACGCGATAACATAAAAAAGTAGAAAAATTAAAATTAAAAATCAAAGATTTAAATTTGCTAAAATTTGATGCTGTTACGTACATTTTTTCTGGCATAAAGAATTTCGTTATTTCGTTAATTTCGTTTCATTTCGTTGTTGCGATTAAATATCTCAGAATTAAAACTCCATGTGAGCATTCACTTATGCTATCATATAACATATAAATCCAGTCTATCAAAAAACTTTTATTACCCAATTTATCAACTAAAATTGCTGTGAAAAAATAAATATTACATTTGCATGAGGTTAAAGTCAGGCATTATTATTTACGATAGTACCTAATATCATCAAAGTATTTCGGATCAAGTGGACAAATGTGATCACAAATTAAATTGAGCAATTTAGTCATTCAAGTACAAAAATTAAATATTACAGAACAATTTTTGAAAGTTATTAAGTACACAAATTAAAAATAATCTAACTCGTCACAAAAATTCATTTTTTAGCGGCCAAGCCTTATAGAAAGTATACACTTCATCGAAATTTTAATGATAAAAACTGCTCAGCACTTGGGAGGCTCAAGTTTCTATAACGACTACATGCTAAATGAACGTCCTCTTCGGTCCAGACGTAACAGAACATTGACCCAGACAGCAGCCCAAGCCAGTGATTTTCCCGTCATATCAACATGGCGCATGAACTTTCAAGATTATCAATAAATTTCATTTTCAATATGACTTCTAATTGTAAGTGCTGTAGGTATGAAATGTTCTACATAACATGTAATCCGCTTGAATTTTCCTCAAACAATTGAGAAAGTTTATAATTAATAAATGCATTAATTAGGACATGGATGATTGGACGCATCTTATCTAATCACCGCGTAAAGATAGGAGACATTCATCAGTCCGTAAAGACTCTTCAGAGATATTTTTTTGTTGTCACTAAAGACAATAACATGAGTCGTACTTCTTCGGGAAGCCCGAGTTCCGAGACATAAACAGAATGCCTTATTATCTTTCCGATTATTTTCTTACCCACATGATTGTTTGTTATGTTGATGGTTTTTTAAATTTAATAAAGGGCAGAATTATCAAATTTACAAATTAAAGGGATAATTTATTCCTAATTTATAATTGTTCATAATAAAATGGTGCCCATGTATTTATTTCACATTTAAGACATTATTCTTATAATTGTGCGTGATAACTGCCATTGATGGTTAAAATAATTATTTGTCGTCAAAATTCATAACAAGTTTTAAAAAAAAATTTTATCTTCAAAAATTCATAACAATTTCAAGAATCAAGTTTTCAAAAATCACCCCTGAAATTTTTTGTTAAAGCGCACCAGTTGCCCACCATGTTTTCTCAAAATCCGTAAGGAGACATAGAAGCAAGATAATTCTTCTCCCTTAAAAGAAATCGTCATTTTCTTTTTGCTGTTCGCTTATTTTAATTCTTTCTCGAGATTTTTTTATAATTTAATCACATATCTAAGTCACTCTTGAGTTCTATCAATCACTAACTACGCTGTTTGTTGCGGGCACTGATACAGCGAGCGGTATCATTAAAAGTTCTCAATATAACTGAAAGTTTTCTCTTTTTGTACTGATAGCGCTTCGCTGGAGAACATTGGGCATAGAACTGCGAGGAATAAGTAATATTGTCTGTAAAAAATATTGAAGTTGAAGTTTTTTTAAGGCATTTCTTGTCGGGAAAGATTTCACAACAAAAAATTCAATTGATCTTATTTTGAAATTTATTATTTTATGCAAGAAGCGATTGAAGTAACTTTAATCACTGGTTTGTCTAAACACTATTTAACAATGACCGCAATAAATTAAGTTAGTATTGATAAACTGACCTGAGATTCAAATGGTAGACAACTTTTCTACGTTAACAGACGACATTAAATGTTGTGTTTTCACAGTACGTACTGTAAAAGCACTGCAATCGCCCACCAAGACCTTTACTGAAGCAACTAGTTTTAAACATTATTTCCACTGTACAGAAGCCTCGATTCTTTCCTCATTATCATCCCTGTAATGCAGTGCCGTGTCATGGTCAATTATCTACACAGTATTGATGCACCGTGTGATAGCCCATTATCTTCAAGTATTGAAGCGTATTGTCTCAATAAAATATACTCTCATAAATTGAAATTACATGTCGTAACCCATGAACTTCCCAGTATTGAAGCACTTTGTCACAGCCCATTATCTTCCCGGTGAAGACATACACAATCGTAATCCTAAAGTTCAGTGTCAGAGAGCGCCGGGTCATAATCCATCATGTTCTCAAGGGGCCAGACGCGATATTATGGCATTTTATCTAGAGATTATCACAGATTGTACGAAGCTGTGGCTCTGGCTTCGATATTAATTAGTTTTGTGTGTCAAGGTACGGAAATTATGTCACTGAGATGCAGCCTCTCGGAGCGAGAGGACCATCTGAATAAACATTGCAGTGTTTGTATAAATTATCGAATTCGACGAAGAAAATTTTTATTGTTATTCAGCTAAAAATACAAAGTACCTGACCAGAAATTTCTGTTAGAATTTGTTATATATTTTTAAGGATTCTGTGGTTTTGATGAAACGGAAGTATTCTGCGATTTGTATCGAAAAATAAAAACCATCGATTACAATAATTCCATTAAGTACCATTGAATATTAATTACTGCTACACATCAATAACTCAGTCATGGACAAGAACAGCATCTCAATCAAAGCGTAAGTTTTATGTATTATTAGGGCAACGATATACTTTTGTTTGACATATCATTTCTAATAATTAAAATTCATAGCAAAATCTTGTGGCAGAAATTTTTCTTAATAATCAACGTTTTCGGTTTCGGTTTGGTTAGAGAAGCGTTCAGCTAAGATGAAGTGTAATAACTATTATTAAATTCATCATAACTTTAGTATTTAATTAGTTTCAAGCTATACTCCATTAAAACTGTGTTAAATTTTATCTAGTTTCCGCTGTTCTATTTATTGCACAATTGTATTCAACCAGCGGCAGTGGTGGCAGTGTTTCGTCTGGGAATAAAAGTTCCATCGTAAGTGTCGACCCAAATTTAGATGCAATGGGACGGAAAATCTTGCCTGGAGTTGGAGGACGGACCAATGGGCTTGGGTACCTCAAAGCTGGTTATTTCTTGGTCACCACGATGGTGGGGGCGGGCTTCTTGGCGCTGCCCAGAGCTCTGGCTGATGCAGGTCATTATATACTGGAAAATAATGCTAGTGATTTTATATATTTTATATATTTTCTTTTATATAAGAATATATTAGTGATCTCATTTCTGAGAAGGAGAGGTGATGGTCGGCAGTGCGTGATAAAATTATATTCAAGATGTTGAAAATACAATTTGAATTTCTTCTTTCAAAATTTCACTCAAGCGTTTATTACCTTACCTTAGCAGCCATAGTTTCCCTTTAATTTCGTGCTTAATTGATGCTCTCCTTGACTGAAACTGTTATACACGCAATTAAAATGCTTTTATCTTTAGTAATTTATGAATTCATGTTCATCTATAATGCACGAAGTAACCATTTCATGAATAAAAACAAATTTTTTCATAAAGAGCAACGATATTTTTAGCAGTGTTAATTTTGATTGAATTTCTGTGTTAGGGTGGATCGGAGTCCCCTTGATCATCCTCTGCGGAGGATCGATAGGATTCTCTACCACAAGACTGGGTAGGTCGTGGCTGCTCATGGAGGAGAGGTGGCCGCGATACAGAGTGCCGGCAAGGCAGCCTTACATGGATATTGCTGAAGAGGCTTTTGGATCCATCGGCAGGTAGAATGAAGTAATAAAATATAACTCAGTACTCACTGCAGTGAGTGACAGAGAGCGCATTTTCTCGTCGACGAAAACGTGACGTAACGGACGGACAGAGAGACAGACGGACAGACAGACGGACAGACGGACGGACGGACATGGCAAGCGCAATAGCGCCTCTTTCCATAAATGAGAAAATGCGCTAATAATCTGCAACCATTTTCTACTTACATTATCTTAGCTATAATGGTAAATAATGAGATTTCTATGCCTTAAGATATTAAAATTTATTTTTATTTTAACGTATACATATTTTTCTAGGACGAAACGCGTTCAGAAAAAAAATTATTTCCTAACTATGCTTTGGATAGTTATTTCATAGATGATGATTTATTTGCGGAATTGATAACATTCTGGTAGCTTGCTATTGGGATTGATTGAATATTCTATTGCAGGAAAATTTGCTTCGGTTGTGTGATATTCACCTTGGTTGGCTACGGCATCGCCTTCTACATCCTCATGGCCGGAATGATGAACAGCCTGGTGTCCGATGTTAGCGTTTGTGGATGGATAATAATTTTTGCCGTAATCGCGTGGCCAACAACTTTCTTCGGCACACCGAAGGATTTTTGGTGAGAAACCAGCAAATTTTCTTAGAGTTTTTGGTGCGACCCACCAGTAATTTTTCCTCATGATTTTTAGCGAGATATATCAGTACAGTAACTGTAACTAAAGATTTTTGGTGAGACACCTGCTAATTTCCCAATAGAGGTTTGCCGAGGCACCACAAATTTTCCTGAATATTTTTCATGAAAGCTCAACAACTGTACCGAACTTGTTTTTAAAGATTTTCTGTAAGGCTTTGCGTTGTTAGGCAGCTCAAATTATCGACTAATTCTAGATTCCAGCTGCATCCATCTTAGTAACAATCTCGATGAAATATTAAAACTTCATCATATTCGGCAGGCCAATTTCTGTTTTCGCGGTGGTGGCAACGGCCATTACTATCCTAGTAATCCTGATCCAGCTGTACGTGGACATCCCGCTTCATCACGACCAGCAGTACCCTAATCCTACAATAGTAAGCTTCTCCCTAGGCTTCAGTGGAATTCTCTTCGCGTTTGGCGGAGTGTCCGTCTTCCCGACGCTTCAGAACGATATGGAAGACAGGCGTCAGTGGTGGAAAAGCGTCGTGCTTGGATTCAGCGGTGAGGAACATTCCCACACGTCATTCCTAATCATTCTCGAATTCTTAACATGAACGATCATTTTTAACATGTGATAATACTCAACACTTCGTGAGTGATTGATAATTCATAATGCTTTTGAGATACACACTCTGTTGATAAAAAATTGCTACTTAAATCGAGTCATGCATAATATTATTGCGAAAATCTGTTATTCGTGTGTATTAAAACAGGTTTTCGAACACTTGTTTTCCGAGTATCAGCATTCAATTCAGTGTCAGTGCACCTACCCCATTGCCAATATAGTCACCCCATTGCCGACCATGCCTATATTGCTTTTATGAATGAGATCAAATGAGATCATTCTTTTGTAAGTTAATCGGGTGATTTGCGTTGGAGGTGAATCAGCAACGTAAATCATATTAGGATATTTTCATATATGCCTGTTCTTTGAATACTGTTGTTCGAATGCTTGCACGTGATTAATCCATCCCAAATATTTTTTTTATATAGAATAAAACATTTGTCGATTAGCAAAAATGATTTACCAGAATGTTTGTCTCTTTGTAAACTCGTGTCCGAACAACACAAACATTATTATCTTATACACACTATTTGCAAAATTTACATTTATTCTGGTTTCAAATGGCTTCTATAGCCCTCTTATTTTACGATTCATTTTAGAACACATTTATCTACTGCATGCTTCAACAACAGCATATATATTCGTGGTCACTTTCCCTCATGTCTTCTATTTTCAGTTGTCTTGTGTCTGTACCTGCCGATTGCCATCTCTGCTTACGTCATCATTGGTGATGCTGTGAGCTCCAATATCCTAATGGATATTAGTGAAGGAATTAATGTGACGATTGCCATGGTCTTGGACATCATCAACTTGCTGCTGACGAACATCATTTGCTTCAATCCGGTGGCGCAGGCTTTTGAGGACATCTTCAGAGTGCCAAATAGTGAGTTGAATAAATGGACGTTTTTTTGCAAGCAGTATTTTTTGAATAATAAAATAGTTAAACGTATGTATAGTATCATACATCTTGAAGTGTTGCAATAAAGTGGCATTTAATAATTTCCATTATGCGTATATTTAAACATTATAATTATACGGACACATTATCAATAAAAAAACGCCTTGAAGAAGATATTCAGAAACTGGGAATTAAGAGAATTATAACTATCCTGAAATATTATTCAGATTAGAATAATGACCAGAACTTTTTAAACAATTATCGCGGGTCATGAAAAAAACTTTCTTATACAAACCTCAATTATAAATATATTTCCTCAATTATAAAAAAAATTGACGGGTCAAATAAAACATTTAATTTCAATAATACAAAACTTATTGTAATGTTTTATCCCGTTTTCACATCATGAAACAAATTTTTACTACAAATTTAGTTTTTTAAAGAATATATAATACTTTTCAACTTAAATATATTAAAAATGTATCTATATTTCCAGGTTTCAATTGGCGACGAGTCGTGTTGCGCTCGTCTATTGTCATATTTGAAGCCACCGTGGCCCTGGGAGTCCCAGACTTTGGAGCGATCCTGAATCTGATTGGTGGTTCGACGATCGCTATATTGAGCTTCATTTTTCCCCCTTTGATGTACATGCGTTTGATGGATATGCAGAAAGACAAAACTTGGGAAGTGGAAGCATACGAAAAGTGAGTTGTAAATATATACATTTCACCATTATAGAAGTAGCGTTTTAGAAAAAAAATCTTTGAAATATGTCTAAAATATTCTTGCCGAAATTTATTTTGCTACGAATTTTGAAAAACTTGCGTTCACTTTTTAACACGACCCTAAATCGTTTTTAGATTAAACCTAACAAATTAGTAATTCTCATGAAATACAGTCTTAGCATGAACTTGCTGTATAACTTCACCCCATTTCGATGTGTTACTTCTCCACATCGTTATGACATTCATGTGCCATTAACCTCCTGTGATAGCAAGACTCAATGCTAAGTAATTTCTATCTGAAGCTTCACGCCCATTTCCGATATTTCTTCCAATTAGTACATTAATTTCCTTATAGAAATTTTTTATTACGGTTTTATGGGAGTAAATACCGTACGCAGGTCTCATTTAACGATTTTTGTTTCCTTTCAAACAGAACAATCCCTCTGTGGGAGCGCATTTACTTATGGATGATCGTTGTGGTGGCCGCCATAGGGAGCATCACGTCCACCGTCTCTGCACTCATCGTTATTCTGGACCCCGACACTCTTGGTGCTTCGTGTTTCTCGAATTTTCAACTCTCTTCGTCGTGATTATGCGCAATATACGCATTATTTTGCCATACTTATTCCTTGAATATTACATTCGAGAACCAATTTGTGCGTTCCACTGCAGTAAAATTTTTTTCGCTGCAACGTTTCTTCTCAATCATTGAAGTGGTCAGTATTAATTTTCTAATCAGTAACACGTTGACTCAATAACAGGGTAAATAATGAATCTTATGAAATTTATTAAAAACAAGGTGTGTAATAGCAACTTTTTCCGTCATTAATAAAGAAACTTCCAAACCCGTTTCTTTACGAGTAAAATCTAGTATGAGGATCTGCAGAAACCCTTTAATTTTCTGCCAAGCCGAGATCAATTTCGCACGTCTGATATTAAAATTAAATGTTTTAGCAATAAGATTCACATGAAATCTTTACTGTAACTATATGATGCACGTAACCTTTTCATCTCACCAACTAACCCCCCCCCCCCCCCCCCCAAAAAAAAAATCGGTTGTAGTAGATTATTCAGCGGTACACTGCACTAATTCGTATGTCGATTTACTTCATCTACCTATTAATTTTTACTGCGACAATGTAAGAATGTTATCACTGTTAAGCGACAGATTATATAATAAACCATAAAGGTTGAAGCAATGTTCATACCCTAAAATGAAATTGACAAAAAAGCATTTATTCCGAAACCGTTTGTAGCAGTTTCTAAAAGCATTGCTTCTACTACAAGACAACAAATCAGACCAGAAATTTGAATCGCCCGGGAAAGTTTCTATTCCGCCTCTCCCTACATCGTACCTTATTAATAATAAACGATTATTTTTCTAATCATTACGAAAAAGTTCGATGCGACGAGTTAACCCCAAATAAAGGAGCAAAAGCCACGCTGGTTGCTTTCAAGACCCGGTGGCAGAATATCGTAAGGGTCAGGCTGGCACCACAGCCCGGTTCCGCAGGTCCCATCAGAGGCAGACGGGCCCCCGCACCTCTCTCCTGGACCCTGTGGGATAGAAACTAATTTCAATTTCGGAAAGGGCGCACCAAAGTTCGCCTAATTATCATTTAAATTATCAGATATTTCGTGGCACCTTAATTTCACTTGGACCGTGTGGGATAAAAACTAATTTCAATTTTGAAAATGGCGCACCAAAGTTCGTCCTATTTCCATTCTAATCATCTGATACGAGGTACCTTAATTTCACCTGGACCGTGTGGGATAGAGAAGATAATTTAAAGTTTAAAAAAGACTAGCGAAAGTAGAAGAATATTGACCGAGTGAAGAATAACTTATTTCTGGATCAACTCAAAGGGGGAGCAATGCAGGGCCAATCATAAAGATTATGTAACGACCACATGCATTTATATCATTCAGAAAAATCGGATGAATACCGAGCGGCCTATTCTGTCAAACCGAGATGAAACTTGATTATGAGAGATAATTATAGGATATAAATCCCTAAGGCAAATGGCATCCATGTTAAATTTTTGCACCCATATAGATTGACCGTGAAACTGTAGGAAACACGCTTGATACGTTTTATCTTCGTCAATTTAATTAGTGCTTTGCTAGAATTCATTGAAAATCGAGCAGCATACAATAGCACGCGCGAGCGCGTTAGCTGGCCTATTTTCCTCATGAACAAACTCGTTCAATGAGAAAACAATGTTCAACCCATTTGTTTTCGGTGCAAAGATTTACACATCGGTGCTCTATTTAATTTGGAAATATCAAGTAAAAAGGAAACTGTGCGATTAGTCATAAATTTTTCAGAACTGAAGCTAACAATATTTCGCTAAGGCTCTTGAATAATGTGGTGGAAAGATATTGCAAATCCTTCGATTAAATATCCAAACTTTATGGGGCATGAACAGGGGTTCCTGTCAATGTAACTAGACAGGTTTTAGATCCACTGCAAGTGAAGAACACGCATTGAAATAACAGTAAAAATATTATATAAATGACGTGCTTTAACGATATTGCAAATAGTTTCAATTTCCGATCATTCACGGGCATGGAAGATAATTTCTGCCACTGAAGCAATACTGGCTTTAAATCCAGGGTAATTTAAGAACACGCTGCATATAAGTGCACTAAAAAAATTCAAATAATCTGGCTAACCTGCAGACAGATTGGGCAGCACTGGCAGAGATCGAGACCTGTGCCCCAGTGGCAGCTTCGTGGAGAGACAGGGCACTCCCAGCGTCTGCAATACGAGCACGACAGAGCCTCGGCAGCGCTGCAACAAATAAATGCTTTGTTATTTACTTGGCATGTATTTGTTATGGGTCAATTGTCAAACTTTGAGCTTCACAGACTATATAAAATTAAAGTGAAGGCAGATGGGTAATTGGCAATTGATTATCATATTTGATAAGAGAGGGTGTTAATTCAGTGGATAAAAAATGTATAATATTGAAAATCTATCTACCAAAAACCTGCCTTCCAGTGGCCTATACTAAGCCACTGTAATTTCTATCGGACTTTTTATTCAGAAAAATTGGTTATATTGGCAACGATTTGCGGTTTTATATCAACTTATTATCGACACGCTTCCTAAGCCTGCTTCATTTTTGCTCTGCGTAGCAGTCGTAGCACTTACCAAATGACGCTTGCGGCGACCAACAGAGCAACGGTACACGCCTTCATTGCTGCAGCCTAAGCTAATTCAAGAAATTTGCTGAGCGCGAGATTTGCAAATGGACGAGTAAATATTGTTTGCTAATAATTGAAATTTACTTCCAAAATGCACCTGCAAAATGTTCGTCAAGAATGTACAGCAACGATAACAAATATTTCGATCACGGAAATAGAGTTTTACACACCAATTTCCTGACTACAGAAACTCTGCCGAAACAATGCGCTTGGGACATGCAGCAACGGGTTAAGGCAGTGCAGATAAATAGATGATTTGCATTCGCGAACGGTAACAGCCTGTGTATTGAATGCATGCATGTGCCGGAAGATCGACGAGTCTTTCAGGTTGAGGATTTACAACGGACAGTCTAGGGCATAATATCCCGGAATGTAGCTGTGATCTGTATTACTTTGAAATTTACCGAAAACTTCAGCCATTATAACGACTTCTCCGACTACATTAAAGTTTAAAATAAATAAAGCGATGAGCTCTTAAGTAATTAGACAAAAGCGCACAGCAAAAATTTTTATTGAAGCTTATACGACCGATACATTTACCACGATTCCTTATTACTAGCCTAGGCTTCATTATAAATTTTCCTAGCCATTGCCAATGCGAGCGCTGTTTCAAAGGAGCCTTTAAACAGTCTTTCAAAGAACAAGAAAAAAATTCAAAATTGCCATAATTAATTTTCACTGAATAGCTAATCAGAATAATTACACATTAACCATAATAACAAATGCAAAAAAAAAAGAAAGTAAAATCAACATTTATCAACTGGTGGCACATTTCGGAAATTCTCGTTTTCGATCAAATTTCACCCGAATACCAGTGCTCCATTCCTCTTAAACAAATAAGGCATAGTAAATAATTCATCATTTATTTTAAGTTTAGCATGCGGTCTGCACTGCGGTTCATATCATGAAACATGATCATTTGTAAAGGCCTTCAAGCTCAAGATGGCCCAGTCATTGATGGCACCAAGATGGCTGTCAGGAAGCCAGCCGCTGGTGAACATTTTTGCAGCAACATGGGACTAGCGCAGCTTCAGGACAATAAACTGTAAGGATAATACAATATTCCGTAATCTTTGCAAGCAAACTTCCGGAGCCATCGCCGTGCCCAGCCAATTCTTTAGCAATCTACAGTTATGCGATTTTAGTAGGAGCAGGCCTAGTTCGAGGCCAAACTTGTCATTGGTGGCCAAGTTCGACCAGTTTGCGAAGGTGCCTGCGCCGAACGGCTTTGCTACGAGCGTGATGCTCTCACTACGAATAACTCGAACATCACAAGATAAAAATTAATAAAGCGAAATGCCAGCCCTTTTACCATCCCGATCGTTATCTGTTTGTGTACCAGGAAACCTTATCACAATCGCTAATTATTGCTCTTCACGACGACATAAAATGATGCACAGATACTGTCACGGTGCCGTGCAGGGGGTATCATGTCACAGAACAAGTGTCGGTAGCTCAAGAAAGAGCTGCATTGTTGGATGTGAAGTGCAATTTGCATTCCAAGAAATATTCAATATATTCTGCGACCAATAAAATTGGGATTTAAGTGGGTTGAGAAAGCATGACGTAAAAGTGAGATTATTGCGGTCCACTAAATTGTTGTAATAGATACTTCAAACATTGATCGATAAGAGTTACTGTCGACATATAAATTCTAGCAAGACGTATAAGCCACGAAAAGAATTGGTCAAGAATATTTTACTTTCTTACACGAATTTAAAAGAATCAATGGCGTATAAAAGAATCACAATTGCGTTTAACTACAATGTCTGTTAAAGTGGAATGAGGTTAAGACGAGTAAATGAAAAAAACTGTGCATGCACATTTCTATGTCTGACAGATACATGCGTTATAAATTTGTTTGCCAATTGTGCCTCTTTGACACGCGGTAATGTTCACTGACGTTAATAATGAGAACAAAATTAATAATGCATGATAGAGTTGAACATTTTCAGTAAATGATTATGTTTGTAATTGAATATTGGATAATAATGAATTAAATAACATTAAATAGCGCAACTTCTTGTTTAGCGTCTTTAAAATGCAAACTAATGCTCCATGCTGACGATTACGGTTTTGACTGCCGATGCTCAGTTTGAGGATAAATATTGAAATTTCATTCAAGGATGAGCTCGAGCTAACAATAATTGCTAGAAGGTGCATTTCAAAAATAACTTGTTACAAGAATCGTTTAATAATTAACGTTTTGATAAGACCACGTTATCAGGCTCCACGGGGACTAATTAGCTGATTCTTATCTCCATCAGGCAGATAAACTTCTTGAGAAATAATTATAATAGAAAACTCGGGAATATTAGAAGAGTGAAAGTGATGACCTCCACCTTTATGTTGACCTTATCTCGTTCAATCAGGTTACAGAGCGGCAAGGTCGTCAGGCATAGACAATAGTTTCTCGAAATATTACTATTTCCTATATTCTGCGTAGCGCTGCTAGTAAAAAATTATGCATCTATCGGAAAAGTTTCGCGATCAATTAGCAAGCCTTTTTCTAATCTAGGAACTTACTAAGTTGACCTAATACCAAAATTATATCGACGATTAAATAGTGGCAATACCTTTCGTGACTCGAGTGCTTTCCCAAAAAATTTCCTAGCCTAAAATAGAAGGCACTCTAGACTAATACAAGTTCAAAAACGTCGTTTGATTCGATAAAATCAAGAAATTAGAACGCTATATAGTTAATTCCAATAAATCAAGTATCCACATAAAGCAGTTCGCGTTTTCTTCAGAAAAAATACGATATATCTAAGTATGGAAAATATTATCGATAAATCAAGTGGGGTAGTGAAGCCAGGCGTGGGCGACAGAATTAACGGTTTAGGATACCTGATGGTAGCGTATTTCCTGGTCACCACCGTGGTTGGGGCTGGCTTCCTCTCCTTACCCAAAGCTGTTGCAAATACAGGTGAGTTCTGTAATTATAATTATGATACATTATCGCATATATCAAGAAATTTCAGTAAATCGGGCCATCATGAAATATTGAGACCAAAATGAGATCTCATAGTGACCGTTGCGTTGGTTCCCTAGTATACAAGTTTTGCAGCATTAGTTTGTTGGTATCATACTGTCACCTTATATAACTGGTCTGAAAATTATTGAGTGATTTCTAAAAATATTCACCAGCTGTCGTCAAAATAGGTTTCAAAAATTAGAATTTCAAATGCATGACATCAATTTACGTGCAAAAATTACTTGAACTAGAAGATCTTGTAGGTCATAAAATATTGTTGAAAAACCGCATTATTCCGAATTCAATTCAAATTAAAATTCTGACATTCCCCAGGATGGATCGGGATTCCGTTGATTTTACTCTTTGGAGGATCGGTAGGCTTCGCTGTCACGAGGCTCGGTCGCACATGGCTCATACTGGAAGAACGATGGCCTAAATACAGGGAACCTGCTCGGCAGCCATACATGGACATGGCTGAGAAAGCCTTCGGGACAATAGGCAGGTGAGCCTCCGTTTAGACATGCATTATTGATGCTCGAAACGACTTCAAAGAAATGGCGGATACACCGGATTTAGAACATGTAACCAGTGTAGGCTAAGGCTGGGAACATTTCAAAGAGGTGGGTAAGTCGAATTTCAGACGCTTTTCTAGGAGTGACTAAGGGTGGGAACGCTTCGAAAACAAAGCAGATGAAACATATTTCAGACATGCAGCCGGTCATGGCTAAGGCAGGGAAACTCTTCAAGGTAAAGGTAGGTAAATCCAAGCAGAGATCTAACCCAACATGACATTGTTGCAAATCTTCGAATAGGCGTGAAAATAGTCTGTAAGTCAATGCAACGTTCCGATTGCGAATGGACATGACGCGAGATTTGGTGCAATTCATACGTATCAGACGATGCATTTATATTGCAAAAAATGGAAAATTGATAAGAAAACTAGGTACGAGAAAAGTTGATATACTTATCTATAGTCCCATTAATATTAAACGAAACTGTAGGCAAGAGTACTGTTGCTATTATTTCTTTGCACTATCGTTTACCCCCAACTAATTCCTACACCCATTAACTTTCTTGCATTATCGATGAGTTAAATGCTAATATATATAAAAGTTGTCCCTATATCTTCGCATTTTGCAATCGACATTCGTGTATTGAAGTGAATTATATAGCTCTGCGGTCAGCCCAAGTTTGGGAGATACGAAAATTTATATTTATATCTTTAGAAGTAAAGCAAGCTGGCGATATGGGCGTCCGTACTTACTCCATACCGCAACTCACGAATAGCACAGCCTAGAAATTAGGTCAGATCTACCGATAATGAGATGCACAAAACTTCACCGATTGATAGTTTGTAATACCCAAAGAGTTTCAATGGATATATAAACATATCTGCAAATCTTAACCTTCAGTAGAAAACAAATGCAGTAATGTTAGTTTCCTCCGAGTCGTAGTCCAGCATACAGGATTACACACGGTGAACCATTGGGTTGCCTCGAGGCCGACAAATTTGAAAATCTCGTTGAATCTCGTTGAATTTTTAGCACCAGCCTTCTTGGGCATCTGGTGCTTTGGTCAGAGCTTGTGGTATTGTTCTTTAGAGCTTGTCGATGATGTCCGTCTTTGACAGAAAGGATACTAGTTTCTCAGCTGGAAAATCATCTCTTAGTAGGGTTGTCAGTGTGAAAGGCCAGTTCATCTCTTTGCAGTATTGGTCCAGGGGCTGACAAATTTGAAAATGTATCGTGGCATTCCGGCCTCTTAGAACAGGATTTTTCTCTAGATGAAAATGCTAGTAACAAGTGGGCACGAATAAAATGGAATTCGTTCCGAAAATATAACTGTTCAAATGCCAACTAAAATTCCAGGAAAACCTTGGCTCAAAAAATAACCATATGAAGATTTGTGAATATATATGAGTAATAAATATTGAATATGTATATATATAAATATGAATTGAATAAATATAATAAATAATAATTGGAATGATTAACATAAATAAAATTGAATTTATGTTCATATACATGATTTTTCAAATGCCTATCAATATTCCACGAAAGATCTTGGTACAAAAATGACGGGACACGATTTTAACAGGTGACTTCTGGGCTGTATGATGGCGACTGAAGGTAACACCGTTTGATAAACTTTTGTCTTGCTTGAAGACTAGTTTTTTATATTTTCAACGTACCTAAGAATCAATCTTTATTTGCTGGGTGATAAATAACGAACATTGATCCTGTAGTACACCTAAAGTAACGTTTGTAAAAATAAAATGATTGATTTTTTACAGGAGAATCTGTTTCGGGTGCGTGATGTTCACTCTTGTCGGTGATGGCATAGCATTTCTGGTCCTGATGGCGGGTATGGTGAACAGCATCATACCAGCAGTCAGCGTGTGTGGATGGATCCTAATTTTTGCAGTGCTGCTGTGGCCAACTTCGTTTTTCGGAACACCGAAAGATTTTTGGTAGGGGCTCATGTTGAAGAGGAAATGAAATGTATAATCTAAAAATTCGGGAAATTTATTTTTTAAATTGTCAAATCATTTTGCCCAACACAGATTCCTCCATTGAGCTCAAATTTTATGAATATTCTGCTTGAAATTAATTTATAAACATTAAAAGATCAAATCAAAGTTATCAAATTTGAAGATGACCAGGTATTTGCTTCATTAAAACTGAAACTTCATAATTATAAGAATTTATTACTAGTTTTGCTAATTCGTAACTTCATCCCTAAAACTTCAGGTTGGTGTCGATCTTTGCCGTCGTGGCCACTGGGGTGACAATTGTAGCTATCTTAATTCAACTCTTCCTAGACATCCCACTTCATCCTGACCCTCAGTACCCAAACCCTACAATCAAATCTTTCTTTTTGGGCTTCAGTGCAATAGTTTTTGCATTTGGCGGAGTATCAGTTTTCCCAACGCTGCAAAATGACATGGCCAACCGAAGAGAATGGTGGAAAAGCGTCATTATTGGATTCGCTGGTGGGTTTAGTCTAATTATTAAAAATACTTTCAGGTACCGATACTTTTTAAATGCAAAATAGCCTTAAATTCAGTAATTCAGAGACAATATATATTAGTAGTAAAACATGTTTTGAAATGTAATTAAAATGATGTTCAAATACACCTGTTATAAGTGAAAAGTGGGGTTGTGTAAATTACAGTTTAATCATACACGATTCTCACGACTTGCCGCTATTTTTCCATTTTTCGCCAGTCATTTTCGCTCTATATCTCCCCGTGACCATTGCCGGCTATGTGATCATCGGCGTCGATGTTAGCTCCAACATTCTCTTGGACGCCTCGAGCGGCGTCAACATCACCATCGCCATCACCCTGAACGTCGTCAACCTGTTGATGACTTACATCATCTGCTTCAACCCTGTGGCGCAGGCGCTTGAAGACATCTGTAACGTTCCTAATTGTGAGAAGGTGGAAGAAAACCGATATCCTGGGAATATATATTTAGAACTCAGAATATTCTAGACGCATTTGAACATGAAATTATCAGTAAAAATATTTTATAGTAGAAGTATTTTTCCTAGTTTTTAGATTATTTTTTATATACTGTAGGATGAATTATTTGCCTCATTAAATTTTAACTGTTTACTCGCATTTTACAAAACTTTCTCGTACCTCTCCACGACATGAAATTCTATTTCATCATCAATGTTTCGAAATATTGAATCACTGAATTACTTTACTGATAAAAAATATCTTGCAGTTACGTTATATAAATTTATTTTATTTTGCACAAATTTTTGCAGCCCATCACAGTTATGATTGATTTACGTGCTGTTTTTTTAATTCAAAAATATGATATGCGTGCGCTTTTCAGGATTTCAAGATGTTGTTACTCAGTTTCTTACAAAGTTCGCTGAAGTACAAGATTCCTCAGACGAAGTAGCAGAAATCAAATTATGTACGCCTGAATTAATGCGGAACAATTTCGCTTAATAAGTTCCGGAACAATTTGGCCACAATGGGATTTAAACAACTTAAACGTAATATAGAGTGCTTTAGATAATTCTCAAAGTCACAAACCTAAAAAATTCACATTTTCCCAAAATAATCGAAAGAGATTTAACATTCAATATTTGATGTAGAATTGTTAATTTCTAGTAACTCCGAGAAATGTTAATAGTAAAAATAAATCTTTATCCAAAAATTATTTCCTCAATTATTCTGTCTTTTAATAAATATGTTTCCTACAGCTTTCAACTGGAAGCGCGTGTTGCTCCGTACGGCCGTTGTAGTCTTCGAAGTTTTTTTCGCATTGGCTGTGCCGGATTTCGGCGCCATCTTGAACCTCATTGGCGGGTCAACAATATCGATATTAAGCTTCATATTCCCGCCTCTGATGTACATGAGACTTACCGACATGACAAGAGATGAAACTTGGCATGAAGATGCCAAAGACAGGTAAATAAAGTACAATAAATTATCTTCTATGCAGTAATTATGTCCAGAAAATATACTGTGATATGTCATGTGGAAAGTATCACAATCGCTAGAAATTTATGTATAGTCACTCCAATAGACAAGTCGTAATTCGTGACTATTTTCGATAGAATTCTATGAAATTAATGTATATTTTTTGCTAACACAGATGCATAAAAAATTATTAATCCATCATCAGGATCACGTCTTCTGGCAATAATGCTGTAATAATATCACAGCTTCTTTCCTAATAATAAATAATATTCTCTCATGAACTTCAGAACCATCCCGCTGTGGGAGCGCATCTACCTATGGATGATCGTTGTGGTTGCCGCCATCGGCAGTGTGATGTCAACGGTCTTCGCCCTCATGGTTATCCTGGATCCTGAAACTTTAGGCGCTTCTTGTTTTGCAGACTTTTCTCTCTCCGTATAATGTTGTGCCGTGTAGTGTCTCAGATATTATTAGTCAATATTTAAAGATAGTATTCGTCATAGTTCGTTTATGGATCAGTTTTTGAGATTATTCAACCATCTTTCGATATAAATTAGGCACATTGCCTTGGTTTTATTGCGCTATTCTTGAGAGCATTTTCATAAAAAGAAATTGATACAAGTAAAGCAGTTCAATAAACTTATTAAACACATTTGGTGTAGTGTGTTGTTTACAGTCATGAAGAAACTATGATCAAATAATATACATAAATCTTTCCGAACACACATCGGAAAACAAGCAGACTTAGCTTTGAAGGTCACTCATCCAGTTATATTATAATTATATTATACAGGGTGTTTCAGAATTAAGTAACCCTTTTAATTTGTTAATAAATAAAAAACTAAGAACGTTATGAATATATTATATTATATTATACAGGGTGTTTCAGAATTAAGTAACCCTTTTAATTTGTTAATAAATAAAAAACTAAGAACGTTATGAAGTTGAAACTTGTTTTATTTAAAAGAAGAACATTTTTATGGTAATATTGTATCCTAGTTTTTAAATATAATATCTTTTAAATGCCCACCACAATTGTTTTGACAAAATAGGGCTCTTCTCTTCGTTGCTTTCATAACCTTCTGTTCTTTCTTCTTTGCTGTAGCGAATCATGATGAAAATGTAAGGCTTGATAATTAAACACAAATTTAGCAAGCTATACAGGATAATGACGTAACTATGATACAATATTACCATGAAAATGTTCTTCTTTTAAATAAAACAAGTTTCAACTTTATAACGTTTTTAGTTTTTTATTTATTAACAAATTAAAAGGGTTACTTAATTCTGAAACACCCTGTATAATGATACGTCACCTGGCCGATTACTGGATGCATTTAAGTACAGAATTCTATAATTCTAATTTAAAGGCGTGTTATTTATTTTATTTATACTTACTTCAAATCAAACTTGGTCACGAGGAGTTAGTTCTTACGTTAATGAATGTAGACACGGCGCAGTATTCAAGTTACCGCACTCAAATAAAATGCGTCCGCATTTGTAGCAAAATTTGAGCAGAAATTATGATAGGATTAAATTTTTTATAAATAAATATAAGCTTCTCTGGTAATATTTATAGCAGTTTTCTTGAACTCGGTTAACTTTCATGTCCTTACTGTGACGACTTTTGTTATGCAAGTGAAATTTACTGCTCAAATTCCACACCGAAATGAAACTGAAAGCTGTTTTGTAAGGTATGCTGAAATAGCTGGGCACCAGCCATTTATGTCAACATTATAAATGTGATATTTCTGAACTGCATTGTACTATTTATAAGTTTTGCTTGTCGTGAGCCCATGTGTGAACATTTCCTCCAAGTGCACCACATCAGTTTTATAAGAGAGACTGTTACACTTCGCATGTTTCATTATGGTTAATATTCATAAGTATGATTTCTTAGGAATTAAGTTAAAAAATACGTTCATGTCTTCATGATTTCGGTCAAAATAATGTTTTTTAATTATTTCACAAATTTCAGCCTGAAGTCATTGTATGACAATTTTCATTGTCATGCAATTTTAATGGTTTCATGTTGTCCTGAAACGACATGATGACTGTTTTGTGTAACGTTTCAGTTCGATTTATAATTGTTAATTTCTTGCGTTAGCCCCAATAATACATGGTAGAGTTATAAGTAAATTATTTTATATTTTAATTCTAATTATATCAGAAAAAATTATTAAATGTGTTATAAGATTTAATTTGTCCTTATGTATGAACCGTACATGATAGTAATATTAATCCCTCATTAAGATAATTTTTTTCATTTTAATTGAGGCTTTCCATCTTTAACATGGAATTCACAGAACACAACTTTAGCCCCACGACAATTCAATTGAAACTCTAATATTCACGATTAACTAATTTCAAGGACACAAAGGCCTCTTACCGAAATTGTGACAAATGCTTTATAACTTTTACACTTTTTAGTTACCTGATTTTTCATGCTACGAGGTATGAGGAATCTTCAAAGTAAGTGTAACCGACAAATAACTTCCGGTAAACTTTGGTACGAACAGCACAAATTTTATTCAGTACCGAACCAAGCTATCATAACCAAAATGCATGACACAAGAGGCTCTACAGTGTGGCCCGCATTCAAAATGCGAAAGACACTGCAATATATTTTTTTTTGTCACCAAATGATTTTCTAATATATTTCAGGCTATCAGGTGCATTAGAACAAAAGTTCCTCCGTCGTCGGAGAGTGTTATCAAGCTATTAGTATAGAATGTACCGAATAAAGGCTATTTAACGCAATGCAATCTATATATATATTTTTTCGAAAATTTTTGAAAAAATTTCAAAAATTTGTTTTTACTAACAGCGAAGAAACTGATACATGTGTGGAGTTTTATCAAACACCTCGCGTTCAGTACGTGAGGTGTTGGACAAAAACGATCAAGGAGCTGCGCCCGAATAAATGAATTAATTCACTTCGAAACTTGTAAAACTTCTGCAATGTTGGAATGCGAAAGAATTACTTGAGTTCGATGATATTCGGTGATGAAACATGCAAGTTATCACCGAAAATAGATTCTGAAACGGCTGAATCAACATGCAGCCACGGCACTATCAGTAGGGAAGTGAATAAATTCGTCGAGTTAGATTATATTGGGTGACGAAACATGAAAGTTATTAGCTGAAATGAAATTGTGAAATGATGGAATGGACAGCAAAGAAAATTGGAGAACCTAATTTCGAAATTGTCCAGCTGATAATTTTGTCCACTAATGCAGCCACTGCACTGTTTTAAAGGAAATAAATTCCTCGAGTTAGGAAATGTTTGTGTTGAATCAGTGATGTTCTTACCGGAAAACTCAATTGCGAAACAGACGAACTAACATTCAAGCAATTCATGCAGCCATTGCGATGTTGGAAAACGAATGAATTTTGTGATTTAAGTGATGTTTGTGTAGAATCATTGCTGTTCTCAGGGGAATACTCTACATTGAAACGTATGGACTAAATTTTAAGCGATTCATACAGCCACAGCTATAGCGCAGTTGAACAATGAATGAATTTCATGATATAAGTGGTATTTCATGTTGATTAATTCTCCATTAGAAATCACATTTCAAGGCAGGGTTTCAACAAGACAGCAGGCGTTACAAAGAGCCTTACCGTAGCACTAGCCGAACATGATCAGAAAATTAAGTTAACAGTAACAAACACTGATGTAATTTCATATTGCCTTCACGGACTTTCAAGAGTTTCAATTATTTCATCAAATTATTAGCCATAAAATCTAATAAAGAACCGAAACTAATAAACAAAATCTTAGGACTACAAAGAACGTATATTTCAGTTCATTAATGGTCGATATAAAATGAAATGCTGTCCATTATAAGCGATTTACGTTATTAAAATTTTAAAAAGTCTAAATCATTCCTAATCGAGAATATATCAATACTAATTATATAGCTGAAAAAAGGAAATTTTACACCGACAAACTATTCGTTTTAACAGAATTACAGACACATAAATGTATTCAGTCAGCCGATTAATAACCGATAAAAAGTTTCCGACCTTTAAAATAAAGTGGTGTAATTTCAGACGAAAATCGTTTAGAGATTTGCTGGTTCTGAGATTGGTGAACCTGAGAGGTTAGAATAACAAGTCAGAATATTCTTGCTCTCAAAAGCAGTGAGACAGAGAGATGGATTTAATTTGCATATCTCCGTATTCAAGACGCAGTATAACTGAACAAAGGAATTAACCTCATGATTCCTATTGTTGGCGGTTCCAATTTATGCATAGAAAACAATTGGTTATTCGCAGAAGTCAGATAAAAAACCTTAGGTTCAATTGAGAACTGTGGGTGGCCTTGGGAAGCTCTTTGTGATCGTAGCCTTAGTCTTACACGTCATGTGCACTGCTAGTATAAAAGGTTTAGTTCCCAACCACGCTATACACTCCAATTCAGGACTGCCGAGCAGCAGTTGTATCAATAGCTGTTGTATAATGACATATAAAATAACAAAAATTGACAACTAACTTCGTTACAAATCTCTCTTCAAATTTTTATCATTCATTAGTATGGTTCCTTATTATATTATATTATGTTATTTTGTATTATATTATATTATATTAAATTATATTATATTATTTAGTCACTATATGTCATGTATAGCGATTTGTTAGTCTAGTCACTATATGTCATGTATTGCGATTCACTAGTCTAGTCACTATTTGTCATGTATAACGATTCACTAGTCTAGTCACTATATGTAATGTATAGCGATTCACTAGTCTAGTCACTATATGTCATGTATAGCGATTCTCTAGTCTAGTCACTATATGTAATGTATAGCAATTCACTAGTCTAGTCACTGTATGTCATGTATAGCGATTCTCCAGTCTATTCACTACATGTAATGTATAGCGATTCACTAGTCTAGTCACTATATTTGCGATTGAACAACATGTATAGTTATTTGTATCAGAACAGCGTATTAAGTCATGAAAAACTGCCAGCTGTATGCATTTTATCTATAAAAAAGTTAGTGTATGTCAGCAAGGGATGCTACACGCATTTAATAAAATTCTAGTTATGGCAAATAAAGAACGGTTTTGTATTTTTTGTTTTAAGTGTCAGTGATTCCTAAATTATGTACTAACTGACAGTGAAGGGTCAGTCAGTTCATAATTTTATAATATTATTAATTCTCAAGCCAGATTATCGAACTTGTTCAATATAGACTTCTTTAGATTTTTAATTCGAATACACACCTCATGAAATTTGGTCTCGCAAGTCTAAATTAACCCGAAAAACTCAGGTTCAAATAAAATTTCAGTTAACCTCTAAATTAAGCTCAACATAAAAGAGAAAATTTAGATAAAATGAAAGAAAACGGCAAAATTTATTTTAATGAAAAGTTGTGTCATTACTCTAGAATCTTCGCTGGAAAATAATCTATTTTTTATTCATATAACATCCAATCATCGTCTATGCGCTTCATTTATTCGTGTACACTCTGACATAATGTATGGATCATAATGCCCAAATAGTGTCAAACATTTTGCACATAGCACTAATATACTCATTTTCTGGGTCTAATTAGGTCAAGTGGACCCAAGTGAGGCAAAAATATGCATCACTATTTGTACAATGTCTCAATTATTGACCTGAGTGTACGATGTCCGCGCAAGGTTCTGCAGCTGTAACTGCTGATTCAAAAAGACTCATTTCGCGTGTCGAGATTATATTTATAATTAAATTTTCATCATCCACACACTTTTATCAGTTTTTGTTATCAGATTATTGAAGTGGCCTTGACTGAATAATAAACATTTCTATTAAATATTATGTCCGCGCAGGCGCGCAGAGGCGCAGCGTAAGTGCGACTGTCGGGTCGTGCGGTGCGCAGGAGTAGACGAGCGCACGTGCAAGTATGGCGTCGGCCTCAACGCCTGCGGCTGCTGCCAAGTTTGTCTACTTGTAAGTGATATAAACTTGCGTAAATATTTATTTGTTCCTTTTCCTTCTAATTGAGATATTATTTGGGAAATTTCTACACAACAAACACGTCTTTCCACGCATTGATTTACTTGAGTATGAGGTACTTTTTCTGGAGCATATGTATTTCCAGTTTAAAAGTGTAGTTATCAAGTATTTGGGATAAAAAGGTGTGATTATTAAGTTGAACTTCCCGGCCGATACTATTTTTTCCTGGAACCTTGCACTAGACATCGTTAACGAGGATTAGTGTTATCTGATGTCAGATAATCAAATTTCCAAGCGAAGACATTCTATTCCCAATATTTATTTCATACATCATTAATGGAATTATTATCCCTATGTGATTTAAAAAATATTACGTATGAATTTTTTTACCCGCAACAAGGGCCCTGGTGAGGCTTGTGGCCTAGACGCTAAATGTGGCACGGGCCTCAAGTGCGTGAAAAGAAACCCTCGCGATGCCACTGGAATTTGCCAAAGAAGTGAGTTTTTAATAAACGTAAAACAAGTTATTCAGTCATACCTATGAAAAAATTGTGGCGTGAAATGTTTGTTTCTTAAGACAGAATTTGGATAGGCAGTATTTAATATCAAATAGTATTAAAATATAATTTATTAAATACTATTTAACAGTATTTCAATAGATTAAATAATAATCCCATATAGGCAGTATTTTAATCCCATGATTGACAAATATATTTCAAAGTGATCATTGACAAAAATATTTGTCATCAAATATTTTTGTTTCATTCAAATTTTATATTCATATCCTAGAATCAATTTGAGACTGCTTGGTAGCAATTAATAATAAATTTTATAAAGATCTATTGTTTTTACAGGTCATAGAGGAAAACGAGCCCTGCCCCAGGCGTGAGGTGGAATTCACAGCGGGCATCATAATCTGTTTATAATAAATTTTGTCATAAATGAAGTTTTATAAAATAAGAATATTGCATTTGTTTTTATTGCTCTGTAACTTGGCCGGGCAGGAGTTTGTTCATGGCTTCCTAGAATTTGTTTTCTGCTAGGAAAAACTTGACAAGGCTTCCAGGGATTCGCAGAATTGTTTTTTTTCCTTCGTGGAAAACGTAAAGCGAACTTGATTGCATTTAAAGGAAGTTGTGTTGATAACAAAGCAATTAATGAGAATCAATATAAAATAACATGAACTGTTTTCCTAGTTGAATCGTAATTAGATTCGTCATTTAATATGTAGTATGTAGTCATTTGATTTGTTTCTCGCAAAGAAATGCTTCTTATCGCTTGACAGATTTTTTAAATTAAATATGAATCGAAATATTTAGGCTGGATCACTTTCCAGCGTAAAGAAAAGCGATCAGGTATAAGGATGGGTTAGGAATAAGTGCTACATTCTTTACAATAGTACATTTATTTTAGAGAGCTCCTGTGTGGGAGTCACACCAATTAAGGCGTATTGCCTCTATTGGCCACAATTGTTTTGTAATTGTACTCAGTGCGGGCCTTGTCCATTCTGGCAATTTATATAATGAAAGTGTTGCTTATTTTCATTGATTTTTGTTACCTCCACATGGAATTATATCACAAACTTTAAACTTTTCTAATTTCTACCTGTGTAAGTTTTAAACTGATTACCGTGATTAGTCCGTTTCACGAATGACTTTTTCCTGAATTTGCATTTGAAAATGTTGATTCATTATTTTGAAAATGTTGATTTTATAAAGTAAAGTGCACAGATGGTATTGTGTGCCATTCATTTTTTGATTATCATTTCCTATAACTACGTTCAATTTCATTCTCTTACGGCATAGCCAATTTACAAAGCAAGATCCTAGGCAGAAGCAAACAAGTTAGAGCCGGAAAACTGCTTGAACAACAACGTTGTTATGGCGATGTCCAAGTATGTTTGGTAAGAGCGGCATGACCGGTTTTTCCAGCAGCCTGCGTTCACAATCGAACAGCAGGAGTCGCGTGTACAAAGCAAGACTGAGTCGACCTCTAGACTAAAAATTAATTATTTTTTTTCCGCAGCCTGACTTGACATTTAAATGAGTATTGCTGTTTCCTTGAAAGCAACGACAAAAATTTAACGAAAAATCCAAACTTTAAATTTATAAGCATGACGTTCTGAGGAGCAGGCTTTGGCTTTGCTGTGGTTCATTACAGTAGTAAAGTAATGGACTGTACTACAGTAATGTGGAATACCGGAAGAAAACTTTTTCTAATTAAATAAAATAAAAATAAAATATTACTAAAAGAATAGTGTGGACGACTAAAAGAAAAATCTCAATGCTCGATTGCTTCTTTGTCATTGATGGATATACTAAAATAATTATCAGAGAAGCATAACTTTTAACCTATACGCTTGACCACTAATGAGTTACTAACTGTGTTATTAAGAAAAATTCACACTTTTATTTGAGGAATTGAACTAAAATTCTATATAAACGACATGATAATCAATGATAAATATGATTTGCTGATGAGTTAACTTTAATATATGTGTTTTACGGGAAAATGGCCATTTCAGGCAACAGTTATATAATTTTCAACTTAATCAAACTGTTATATGTACATAAATGAAATTAGACCGATTCATTTACCTCATTCTCTCTTCGTGTACACTGAAATGCGTGAAATAAAAGAGATTTTCATGAACACGCGTTAGTCTGACGCGTCATTCTGACTGCAGGTACATAAGACGCAGCTCCAAACGTCCCCTATCATTCCAACAGAAGACTAGTAGGTAAGTGTAGTATTGATACAAGCTCTACGTTCTTCCAGAAAGTCAACATGTGTAGAAAATTTTTAATTTTCTTCAACTTCACCCTAAATTGTACAAATTTTACGTGTAATATATAACAAATGATGCATAATGATACAGCGCTTAACTTATTCAGCACCCCTAATCAATAATTTTATTTATTTATTATTATATTAATATTTATTTGATTTATTATAGTGACTGTTAACTTTTACCAGGTGATTTTGTTGCAGGAACATAAAGTTATAATTGATAAAGAAGGACTCGACATGTTTAAACTTAGCAGTGTCATCGTGGTGACTCTGGTGTTGACTTTTGTATGGTGAGTATAAATTAAGGCCTCAAAGATGTTACGTTGCTGGAAATGAATCAAAAAAATCGCCTCATTTATCATTATAACTGCAATACATGAAACTGAAATGCAAATTTGCAAAGTCAGTGCCATTCAAGAGGAGTATAAATTGACAGGACACTACTTAACTTTTTTTTTTGTTTCTCAGCAGAAAAGTTTAGCGCATTGGATCTTATTATGTATTTAATTGCGCTATTAAAATAATCAAATCTAAAAATATCATCTGGCTATGCAGTAGAACATAGCAATCCAGAAGTTATCCGCAACGTTTTTTCATGATAATCAATCATAATTGCTCCTGCAGCTGGTCTAGAAATCAACATATCGTAAAAATCTCCTTGGTATAGTGGCAATTTCTATGTGAATTTACATAGTCATAAAATTATATAAACTGCATAACCCAGGCTGCCACCGTGGTTGGAAAATGAGAATTGGGATTGTTCCTATAATCCGAAAAGGACATTCAATCCTTACCTTCAAAACGTTGATTTCAAATTTATAGCAAATTGACACTTTCTTAGTGACATCGCACTTGGCATCGTTTACACGATAATTTAGAATTTTCGAATTTCACCTTTGGTTAAATTCATCCGTAATTGATTGTGGAACATCGAAATTTTATGAAGCGTCTTTCTTGCATAAATATTCTCGAACTAATGCAGGTCACTTAAACATTTTCTTAAAGCGATTGCAGTCTCCTGAACATTTTCCTAAACCATTGCATGTCAGATAGATATTTATTCACCATTTCAGGTCAGCTGTTTCATTCCGGGTCTGCTGAACATTTTTTATCCATTTCAGGTTAGCTGAAGGCCTGAAATGCAGAGCTTGTGAGCCTGAGAACTGTACACCGCCAGCGGGCTGCAAATGGGGCACGGGACTGGGCGTCTGTCAGTGCTGCTCAGTCTGCCTCAAAGTCAGTCATTAGTGAATTTTGAGCAAAATCAGTTAAAATTAAATAATGGGAAAATTAAGAGTGGCTATATTTTTAGAGACATAGAATGTCCCTGAAATAAAGGCATTTTTATGTTAATAATTAGCTAATGTGTTGCAATTAATATTCATAGTCCTATCTTTTAATAATAACAATGATCCCAAGTTTGAATGCGCCTTGTGGGAATAAATTTAGCCGCAAATAGCGAATGAATTCAAACCAAAGCGAAGACTTCAGAGACCAATTCTGGGAAAATATGCCAAACTACCAAGTTAATCTGCATAATTTCGATTATCAATGTTTGTTTGGGATTTTATCTCTGACCGTGAAGGTTTGTTGCAGGGTCCCGGTGAGCAGTGCGGTGGACCATGGCACATACACGGTCAGTGCGGTAGTTCCCTGGAGTGCATTCTGGATGAACCTGCAGTCGAGAACGGGGCTGGTGTGTGTGACCGTCCTGGTGTAGGTGGGTTGGATACCGAGTGAAAATGTGACGTGGGTAGAGAAAGATATATAATAGATGTAATACTTGTAAATAAAATATTAAATGACTATATTATAAGATATAATTTAACGAATTAGTATTCTGTATTTAGTATTACTTATCTTATTATAAAAGATTAAATAAGAAATAGTTGGTTATGATAATCAGAATAGCTCCAAATGACATATATATTCCAAATGCGTCTCAATTATCAATGTTTTGTTCGTCAAGCTAGATTTCACCAGCAATGGAGATTTTGAGAACTAAAATTTAGAAATCTTAGTAAACCAGATTTACCATGGATAGCATATAGACTTTAAATTTGAGTTTTATTGTGAACGCATAATGTTAGTAGTAAGCCGAAATCATCTCAGATTATGTAGATTGGTCATGGTTACTCTACAAATGGCTTTTAAAATTCCAATCGTTTATCTATCCAGTGGATCAGTGGATCACAATCTGCGCAAAGACAAAATGCAGTTGATTTGAACAATAATCCACATGTTGAACGGGCGGTATTTCAATCAATGTGAAGTTAGAAAATTTGATAATAAACTCTATTTAGAATAACAATTTTACAGATGTTTTCTTGTAAGGAAAACATATTAAACTTCATGGAATGGAATATAGAAAAGAATACAGAATACTAATTCTTGAAATATACTAAATGGATTCGATCACGTTTAAATATTCTTAACAGTTAATTTGAGCAAAAAAGTTTCATTAAACTACATTTCCGTGAAAATAGAAAATATTGTTAATAATCATTCACCGTCATTTATAATTTTTAATTTTAATGTTGAGTTTTCCCATAGGCATCATACGACCATAGGCCGACCCTGCAAAAACCCGACCACCAATCCGTTTACGATCAGCGGTCTGAAGCATCAGCCGTAAAACTTAAAGGAAGAGATAAATTTCAACAAATTTAATTTAGGAATACGATGTAAAATAAAAATGGGCAGTGTCGACACCCTAGTTTTAATAACCCATGTGTGCAAAATTAAATTAAGATTTGTATGAATTTGCATGATAAATAATGCTCTCTAATTGCTAAAACTCTGTTTATTTCGAAAAATATATGTTTTGCCTGCTGATGTACTATGATAATTCGCAAGATTGCTACATTTATTACTGCACCATCATGAATCAATTCTGATATTGGATTCGTGTTATAAGTTTCCCGTTCATTTCCCGTTAATTTTAGTGTTGTATTCTTTTCCTCTGTGATTGTCTGCATTTGCCTGCTTGACCAGTTAAAAAGTCGTGAATTTGAAGCGAAAGTATAAGCTGCACGGAAAACATCATTGTAATGGTGATTCGTAGTCATTTTTGTACCGATTCTTGTAATTGCACAATTGCACAATTTTGTAATTGCACAACCGGATTCTGTAGTAGTATGCGTTCACAAACGTACAGCACGAAGCCGCTAGCGTTCAGCAGCTGTGAACACGAGCTACCTGAGCCGACAATCAATATTATCCAAATTAAATCCATTTTAACATCATTGTTGTTCATTGGTTGACCACTATGGTTGAACGTTGGTTGGCAAGGACCACAAAAAGGGCAATAAAAGCAATAGGCTTTATATTTCCATAAAGAACCGTGGAGGAGTGACGCAACTGCATTCGTATTCATTTAGATTATCTCAGTTAATCGTGATGCAGGAGGCGCCAATGATTAATGAGAGGCTGTAAGAAAACCTCGCCCATTTTAAAAATTTAAATTAATACATTTAATGAAGTTCATTTCTAATTTTTGTTTAAGAAATGATTAGTACCAAACAGGATGAATTTCTAGAAAATGGTCAACAACTTTATGTTCATTTTACACGCAAACACATTCATCAGAAACGTTTTTTCTTGAAAGCTTCTATAACTGTAAATTTGAAAGTATGTCTCAACACTGAAGCTTTGGAATGATATCTGCTTGCGCTTGAAACCTATTTGTGAATGCAACCTGCGTATGACACAGCATATCACTGCTGGTACAAAAGAAGTTGTTTTCCCCCGCACGCTTCACTTCAAGTGAGACTTAGCACGAGCTGTGGTAGCGATAGAGTCTCCTCTTTGAACAAAGAAAATAACAAGGATAACAGAACCCAGCATGTACACATTCGAAAAACGCATTTATTGAAATAGAAGTCCCTGAAATAGTGAGCCTGGACCCAATACGTAGTTTGTGACATTTTCTGGCAATAAATGCTAATTTTTCGTTTTTTTCCAGAATCCTTATATAATTTTTGTACATCAAATTACAGAAAATTGGACCCATTATGTTTAAAGTCGCCAGCTTCATTGCAGTCTTCCTAGTTTTGACTACAAACTGGTTAGTTGCTGTGTTTTTATACGATTAACTAAAATGATAGTCTACATAATTTTTAGAGTTTTTCACTGATGTTAACAACAGCCAGTTAATTCACTGTATAAGTGAGGAAAACTCATGCCATCGAAAAATATTTCCTGATCAAATTGAAATTATTAAAAAAATTCATTATGGGCAACAAAATCTTGAATCACTAGATACATATTTTTCACGAAGTTGAATAATTCTTCTTCTAACTTTCTCTTAGTATTTTTTAGTGATATAATATCAGATAATATTGTTATAAGTATGCTACATAAAACCCGCAAAATTTTTCCCCACGTTATAAATTTAATCTTTTATAGAAGACTTTCGTAATATTCTGATTTAAAGATCTGCGCAATGAATAATTTAACGTTTTTTTCCAGTTCAACACATATCCACTCTCATTATTTATAGTTCAATTAAACTTGTCTCAAGGATTGATGAACATCCTAAAACCTGTTTATTAAAAAAAAGTTTCTGCTAGTGTAACTGCTGATTTAAAAAAGTCTGATTTCGTGTGTCGAAATTATATCCATTATTAAATTTTCATCGTCTTCAAACTTTTTTCATCGTATTTTGTTATCAGATTATTAAAGGGGCTCTTGACTAAATAATAAATAATGCACGCGCAGGCGCGCAGACGCGCAGCGTAAGTGCGACTGTCGGGTCGTGCGGTGCGCAGGAGTAGACGCGCGCACGTGCAAGTATGGCGTCGGCCTCAACGCCTGCGGCTGCTGCCAAGTTTGTCTACTTGTAAGTAATAAATTTCCTCTTTTACTTGTAAGTCCTTTTTTCCTCCTAATTGAGATATTATTTGGCAGAATTCCCTTTTTTCCACGCATCAAATTTAATAATACAATCCTCAAGGTCAAAACGGTAAACACTAATACTGTGCTCAAATATACATATGTTGAAATAAATAATATAATAATTTTTGATTTAATAATTTGAAATAAATAAAATATTCTCTATTTATCGTGATTATGTAAATTTATCAAGGGACCTGGTGCTACTTGCGGAGGACCTGCTGACATAGAAGGAAAATATGGCACAGGTCTGACTTGCGTTAAAAGAGACGTCACAAAATCGAATTAATAATAATAGCGGTTTCAGCGTTATTAGGCCGTAGGCCTGTCGCCGATTCTTAACATCGCAGAACATTCACAGCATTTTTGCGGTTTCGAACTCGCAACTCACTGCCACAATTCTGCTATGCTTAACCGCCCGGCCTCCTTGCCGATTCTGACCAGAAACTGACGCACAGAGCTGGGATTGAACCCGCGCCTCTCTGCGCCAATCTTGGTACTCTGAACTTTAACCACTGGGCCACCCTGCCCATGCCTTCTCTTTAAGAATTCAAGAGGAATTTGTCAGTAAGGTGTGTTACATGAGAAAAAGCATTCCGTTTACAATAAATATGGTTTAATTTTGCAAATTTAGTCTATTTTTCTGCACGTGAATTTTTTTTTTAAACATTAATACAAATTTGATAAAAGAAATGTAAATTGTAAGTAGGAGTTTTAAAGGATTTTGAAACCTTTAGCGTTTTCGAATAGTTGGATGATTTTTTACGCTGATTTATTTGATATGCTACATTAATAAAATTTAATATTCAATTATTTTTCTTATTTACAGAAAGGGAACTGGCGCTCCAGGCCGACGATAAGGCCGAATTAAATCTCGGAAGAATTCTCTTTAAGAATTCACTCTAAGATTTCACTATAAGAATTCACTCTAAGAATTCACTCTAAGAATTCACTCTAAGAATTCACTCTAAGAATTCACTCTAAGAATTCACTCTAAAAATCCACTCTAAGAATTCACTCTAAAAATTCACTCTAAGAATGCACTCTAAAAATCCACTCTAAGAATTCTCTCTAAGAATTCACTCTAAAAATTCACTCTAAAAATTCACTCTAAAAATTCACTCTAAAAATTCACTCTAAGAATGCACTCTAAAAATCCACTCTAAAAATTCACTCTAAGAATTCACTCACTCAAACCTCTCTACTTCACTCCTAATTTCGGCTAGGCAATATTCGAGTTATATTACCACACTCAAATTTCAGATGAGTTTTTTAATATATCTGCCGCTCACTTGTATGACAACTATCGGTCAAAAAAAACATATTTCATCACATGAAAAGGAGGATGATATCTTTTCTAAATAATAATAAATGTCAAAATTTTCTTCTGAGTTAAAAACCTCCAACAATTTATTTTATCAACAATTCCTCACTGAGTTTGGCTTTCAGTAATTTTTACGGATGACTTGTTTCCAACTCCTCTCCTGAATTACTGATTTCAATCACTGCATAATTATTCAGAAGTAATTTGCTCGTAAATGAAATATAGAACATTATTTGGAGCGCGTTCAATGCTGTTGATTAATGTAAGGGCATTTTTTATATTTTTTCACAAATCATTCTAATCTCGATCAGTGTAAAAATTTCCAACGGGAGCTCCGTTCATTTATTCATGACACAAATGCCGGATATAAATTTCAATACAACATGAGAATTCAATCATAGAAAAACTAATTACACGCGCTTCTTTGTGGCACAGACGATAGCCAAGAGATATTCATTGTTGCATTAGCTGCCTTTCTCACCAGCACGTTATGTTAAAAGGCATAAGTTGTTTTTTTTTTTTTGTGTGGCCGTATATCATCTATTCAGTGCTGAGTGCCACAAGAATAGGCTTGGTACAAGCTACAGGTTTAATATTAATTACGAAATACCTGCCGAAATATTAAGTGAATCTTTCATATGAGATATAAATTAAACATATATAATATATAAATTTTCTGAGACCGAGTAATATTAGGCCGAGTTATATTATACTGGATGAAAAAAAAAATTGAAGTGATTTTTAAAGCTGAAAATCGTTAAAAATAATCCACAATTTTTCTGTTGAATAATTTATATTTGATCTGCCCACTTAAGGGAGGCACTCGATCAACTGTGACTGCAGGCTGGTCAAGTGCGGTGTACGGGAGCCGGAGTCATGCCGCTATGGCTCAGGACTGAACCCTTGCGGTTGTTGCACAATTTGCCTTCAAGTTCGTGAGAAAATAGCCCGGATATATTGTATCGAATTTGATTTGTTACATTTTTTAGGTAATTTTTTACTGCCTTTGAAATATACTTCTGTAATGAACCGATAAATAGATATAAATACCTTTTATTGCCAATTTAAATGCAATGGAATTGAATTTTATACAAGATCTGGGGAGATTTTCTTAATGATTTTTACTTCCAAAATTAGAAGTAGTGGAATTTAAGTTTGAATTATTTTCCATACATTAAGGGTCCGAATGAACCGTGCGGAGGACCTCAGGGCATCAACGGTAAATGTGGCACTGGCTTGACGTGCGTTAAAAGCGACCCCAATGATATCAATTCAAGCGGAAATTGCAAAGCAGGTGAGTTCTTCTAATCAAAATAGAATGAAATTATCAAGACAATTTTAATCATCATTAACTGTTCCAGACTTGTCTGCCTAAATGTCTAAATAACAGCATTTCGTTAATAAGTATGTTCACGTGAGTTCCAAAAAATTCTGATTCATTTCAAAATAATTCATGGTTACATTGATTCCAAAGATATAAAGTTACGGAAAGCCAGGTAACAATAATTTTGGGAATATCTTATTTGCTTAATGATGTAAAATTCTTACAAATTGACTGAAATTGTATGTATGTATCACCTTAATTTATTAACAAAGATACAAGTATTCAAGTAACTCAAAGTATGGAAATAATAACAATTATATGACGATCTGATGACATAATTGAATGGCTGGGATCGAACATGGGAACCTAATTGTTGAAAACGGTATAGAATATTTTGGAAAAATATCTCCAAACTCAAATTTATAATTTCTAAATTCAAAATTACTTATCTTGTTAATGAATCAATACTTTCATTTCATCAAATATGTTTTGGTTAGTTATGCACGTGGCACTGTCAAATGAAATAATTTATTAATTATTTGTCTATGATTATTTCCGTCTGTGTCTACAGTAATCAATGGAAAATGAGCTCCCCAATCAAAGGTGAAAAATCAAGTTCAGAGCGTGCGAGGTCTATGATCAAGAAGATACGCCTCGTTTAGTTACTGCTATTGATCGGGTTTCGTTTCATTATGTTTTTACTTGTTCTTTCCGCATAATTTGATTGCATTAGGATGTCTGTTTATAAGTGGTCTTCATATTATCAATATAGTTTAGTAAAAATTATTCATGTGTATTCCTTGTGTTTCATTATTTTCTTCTTGTCGAAGAAGCGTGCGTATAAGGAAACCAAATTAAAATCAATAATTTTTATAAATCGAGCAATTATTTCATAAAATGTTACATTACTCAAAGGCTTTCCGCAGTTTCAGTAGTTAACTTTACTCTAAGTTAGCCGGGATGAAAATTTATTTTACAGCAATCGAAGAAAATTGCCTGTTTTTTTTATCTAAAGCGGTATTCTGCGTGCCACTTACAAGAATCTTTAAACAAGCCTTAAATAACATTCAAAGTCAGAAAAATTACACCGCAGCTACTGATATTACACCGCAAATTTGAAGGTATTACAATTTTACGTCCCAGAAATTTGGAGATGAAATTTTTGTGAGACTTTCTGTAGAAAAAAATTTTGCATTGTCATATAATAGCAACACCTCATGACGACGCGGAGTGTTTGGATGCAAAGCTGTGCTTCTTGCTTTATTGCAACAATTTGAATGGTTTCCAGGAGACGATCATAAGTCACCACATACCGAGATGATTAAAATAAGTGAAATATTCTGTACAAAAATCATCGTTAATTATTTAACAGAAAATCTAGCTCAGGGTACGCCAGCAGATGTTGATGAAAGGCAGACATGTAAAGGCCCAGAAGAACATCCTCTGAAGTTGTGCAACAACAACCGAAGCTTTCACTTTGTCTCGATAGATAAGTAAACATAAGCAATTTTAATTAAATTCTTTCTGATATTTGAACGTTATGTTTCTTTGACCATTCCTGGTTTAGACCGAAATTGCCTCCAATTTCTACGCTGCAATGAAAATATATTTTAATAAAACTTCAAATACTACCAGTTTTCAGTATTTATCCGTAATTTACTGTCGTGGGTATAGTAGCAGGTTCAATGTTCATTAAGTCACGGTTACAGTTAAATACTTCATTGCAAGAGACATCTCATTACATAAAAAGTTTTCTTCAAACATGAGAACTGTAGCATACACCTGTTCCTATTCATGGCTTAACAAATGGGCAGCGATTTGCCTTCAGTCTTACTGGGACCATTTTTACGAGACACAAGATGCTGCTTTCAAAACCACGTTCCTACAGCTTTCACTTTCCCATTCGCAACCCTCACTATCACAGCTCCAAAACACCCTCATAACTCCAACACTGACCAATTCCAAATTGAAAACTCACCTACCCACCAAAAACCCAATACCCAACAATAAAATAACGTTTAATACATTATTAAATTTACGCTTCATATTACGCTTCATATTAAATTTACGCTTCAAATTTACGCTTCATGCAAGGAGCTCAATTACGCCAGTCATCAACTATGATGGCGTCACGAACAATATGCTCATACTGTTTTTCACGATGCCATATATGAATAGAATATAACCGGTGAACATCTTCGTTGATAAATATTATCATTAGCGATCTTAGTAATCAACCGAATTACTCTATTTGTCGATTCAGCGCCATAATAGAGACCATTCGAGACCGTAAAATGATTTGAATGTTCTGCAATGTTAAGAATCGGTGACAGGCCTACGGCCTAATAAACGCTGATACCGCTATTTTATTATATATTATTATATATAATGTTTGTCTCTCTATTGGCCCACGAAGAGCGCCAATTAGGGTGATGTACATACCAGCTTTGATCGGAACACAGCACAAATTTTCGCTCTGGGTAATTACATATCCATATTATTTCAGTGAAACCTACGGCTTTCCTCTCTACCTGCGTTCACATATTGGTCGCTGTAAACATGTTAAACACAAGCAGTAACCGAAAATATTTAACGAGTAACAGGTTTTCCTCTGGCATGCCCCTGAACGTTACACTAATCTTTTTATATTATATGACGAGTGGCTCTCAAATTTCAAAATTTAAAATAAATTTAAACTTGAAAACCCAGTAAAAGGAGGTTTATGAAATAATAATAGAAAAAAAGATTATGTGTTTTAACCCTTGGTGTTAAAAATACATTTAAATAATCTATTCAGTGATGCGAGATCATTGAGGTCTTACTTACCTATTCTTTGTGTTAAAGTCATCGATTTAAGGAATAAATGTTGTTAATTTTTCATCCTCGTCGCCTTTTTTGTGCGGATCAAAAAAGCTTAATGAGCAATAATTTATGTAATGGTCCCTAGCAATTTCTGTATTAACCAAATATTATAGTCACGCAAGAGACACATGCATCGCTGTAGGGGATTTTCCCCGTCTGGCATTTCCCCGACACAAAGCATGAGATCGTTCTTAATTAAATCAATCACTTTTCTAACCCACGGATTATTTTATGAAAAACAGTTGCAAGTAAAAATAATTAACGAAGAATAAATAGAAACACAAAACAATAAACCAAAATTCCAAAATCCTAAAACCTAACCATATCCGTGCTTTTCAATCCACTTCCAATTAAATCCACAATATTCAACTCCAAAATCCACATAATCAAGAACTTCAGAACTTGAAGCCTTTCTCCACAGCAACATCAACCGGCACAATCATAAAGAAAACACACTACTGCTAGATATCACAGCTAAGGTGCTTGAAAACTGAAAATGATCAACAGCTAAAATCCTAAACCCAAAATATTACAAAATAAAAATTATATTTATACAGCAATAAATTAAATCTATCTCCTCTACGTAGCAAGACTTGTTTATCGTGAACGCAGCCTCGGTCAGACATGCCATATCGACAGCGTGTATAAAAGGCTTCGTTCTCAACAACACTTCTCACTGCAGAAAAGGTCTAGCGAGCACTTGCAGCATTTTTACGCCTTGATTATGTGCCAGACGAGCAACAAAGATAAAGAAATCGACACTAATGGCCAACTTATAATGTGTTCCGTCGGTCTGTGTTGAGATCAATAATTATTGATTGAGTGCCTGAATCCCAAATCAACCAAAAGTTCAATAATATTGAAAAATTAAGAAAATCTCCATATTCACAAAGGGTATAATAGACAAAATAAGGGATTAATTACAGAGACTATAATTATTGAAAGAACGATCGAATAGACAAACTTCCACAACTTTTTTCTGATATTATTTTATATTATATATATTATATAATATTAACTCTCCAATCTAGTATACTAGATTAGAGAGTTTATATTCAAGATAGTGTATCGACCGGAAATATAAAAGGAATCTACAATTTTGAATCCTGCTTTGCCGGAAAGACAAGTTGAAAATAAAATACGTTTTCTATCACTTAAACTTTTGTTTCCGTAAAATTAATTATTTTAATTATTTTTATTAGATTACCTGTTAATAGCCTTGTACACCTAAGCTCTATTTATTTAATAACAATTACTTCTATTTATAAATAATGCCTTCCAGAGAATAATAACTAATTCTTATTTGTTAACCATTTTTTCATCCAAGGTCACTAAGAAAAAGATTTTGAATTGTGGAAAATATTCGACATGTTCAAAGCAGCCCTCATCCTCGCAGTGTCCCTTGTCCTAACATGGTAAGTATGGAAAAGCCTCTGAGTCCTGCGAGACTGAATTTCGATGATAATTATGAGAAAAATTTATTGTTTTTTAGGTTGACTATGAGTTACTTATTAAATATGTTTCATTTCATATGGCAGATATTAATAAGCGAATAAAGAGGAGTCGAGAGAAATAAAAACATCATTGCCTAATATCTTCGTATATATTAAATATTACATATTAAATTAACATCATGAATGTAAGATTGGGTGAGAGAAAGGAGTGAAGTGAAAGTATGAATGTGATGTTGATTTTAGCGAAAGTTTTTAGTTAATTAAAACTCAGTTGCAGTATCAAGATGACAATTTCAGTATCATTAAGTGAAAATGAAATTGTAGGCAAAATGTTATGATTGAAAATTCAACTTTACAATATAATCCCCTTGTAAAGACAAATTTTCTAAGAGATTTTCAAACAGCGCAATTAAATTCATATTTTTATTTATTTCAAACCATCGCTGATCAAAAATTCAATTGTCTTTAATCTTCGCAATTTGATTTTAATTTTTTCCAGACATTGCTTGTGGAAAGATCTTTTCGCTAATTTAGTTCTGCGTTCAATTTTATAGCCAAATTATTTCAATTCTGTTTGTATTACCTTAATTCAGAAGTATCAATATGTCTCCATGTGATAACAACAAGTATTTTTTCTCGAACAATAGGTCAGCTGAAGGCGTGATCTGCCCACCCTGCGTGCCAGCACATCTCAGTCCGCCCGAGAACTGCAGTCACGGCACGACACTGGATTTGTGCGGGTGCCGTCTGACCTGCCTTAAGGCAAGTTCTGGGATTTTCGCTTTTTTAACTTGTCATGTTTTAATTACTATGAATATGGATTATGGAAATATGAGAATTTGAAAATACAAATGATAATGAACTGCTCAAAAATTCATTGAGACTTTAATTCACACTTTCATTGGTAATTAGTGCAAAATTTATATAATAGTTTCAGTTATCAATAAAACATGATTCAATGAACGAAAAACTTGCTATGTGCGTTCTAGTTATTCATGTTATACGAAATTTCAGCATCGAGCTCGATGCAGCCTCTGCTGATTGTTTGGACGTAATTTTTAGCCATTGTCGTCAGTGGCGCATTAACCCTAAATTTTTATAGTCTAAATGTGACAGTTGCCGAGAAATGTTTCAACACACACAATTAACCGACAGGTTCACTTATTGCGTAGTTATTAATACGGATGAATGTATTGCAGGGGCTCTGTGAGCGATGCGGTGGACCAGGGAACATCCACGGTCGGTGTAGGCGTTCCATGAACTGCATCCCGTCGTACCCTGACGGATCGGGCGTGTGTGGCCACCCTGGAGAAGGTAGGTTGGAGGCTTCGTTAATTCGTAAGCTGGGACCTGCCTGGAGTGTTGGGAGGTGACTGAAATGATGGGTAGTAACCGGAATGGTGGTTAGTTACCGGGATGATGGGTGGTAACCGGGATGATGGGTAGTAACCGGAATGGTGGTTAGTTACCGGGATGATGGGTGGTAACCGGGATGATGGGTAGTAACCGGAATGATGGATTGTAACCGGAATGATGGGTTGTTCTCTAGTAATCTAAATGAGATGTAGTCACCACCACAATGAATAGTAAGTAACCGGAATGATGGTAGTAACCGAAATGATGGGTAGTAACCGAAATGATGGGCAGTAACCGAAATGATGGTAGTAACCGAAATGATGGGTAGTAAGCGAAATAATGGGTAACAGAAATGAGCGGTAGTTACCGGAATGGTGGGTAATTACCGGGATGATGGTTAGTAACCGGAATGATTATGTAGTAGTGAACGGAATGATGGGCAATAGCCGAAATGATTGGTAGTGACGGGAATGATGGGTAGTAACCGAAAGAATTAGTAACCGGCGTTTGTCTCGAAATGAATGAGCATCTTGAACGAGCAACTTGAGTCTTAAGTTGGAATTGAGATGAGTCAGATGAATAGCATTCAGTTGCAAGTTCATGCTCCACCTTTTACTTATAGTCTATTAAATTTACAACCAAATTTAAAATTTACGTCTATGTATCTTGCGGCAGTTGGCCCTGCTGTCGGCTGTGTGCTATCACAAGTCGACAACTGAGCTCCATCCTTCAGCATCAGACGACTGAAGCTTCAGGCAAAATAAACTCCATCCTTCACCATCAGTCGTCTGAAGCATCAGGCAAAATAAACTCTATCCTTCAGTATCAGTCGTCTGAAGCATCAGGCGAAATAAACTCCATCCTTCAGCATCAGACGTCTGAAGCATCAATCAAAATAAACTCCATCCTTCAGCATCAGACGTCTGAAGCATCAGGCAAAATAAACTTCATCCTTCAGCATCAGACGTCTGAAGCATCAAGCAAAATAAACTTCATCCTTCAGCATCAGACGTCTGAAGCATCAAGCAAAATAAACTCCATCATTCAGCATCGGTCGTCTGAAGCATCAGGCACTCCTCTGAAACACACATACATTCCACCAATTTACAAAAGAAATAACAAATTCAAAAATAAATGGAAATATCCTTCCTCCTTCCTTGGTCTCCTGTGCACTAAATGATAGTTTACGATATGAATGATTTATTTTGTAACATATTTGAACATTAATATACTTTTTACATATTTGAATATTCAGATTTATGTGGCTAGCAACTATTGAACTATAATAACATTATTGTTAGAAGTTTTATCCAAATAAATTGTTTCAAGTACATGTGCTTCTCATGATATCGATCGTGTATCGTATAGCTTTCTTTACAAACTTGTTGTTCGCTCACAGAAATGATAATCTATCGCAAGGATGCTTATAACATTGTAATAAAGTATGAAACTGCCATTTATATTTTAAAATATAAACCGTAAAACGGCAGGAAGATCTATCATTGGAATATAAATCCAATGTTTTTTGCGCTCGACTAAAGGTGTGGCGAAATTTATTTTTTGCTAACTTCATTAGTTAGGAGAAAAATTTTTAATTTTCTTTTACAACAATGGAATGGTTTTGCGGTGCTCCAGGCAAATTTAAAAGAAAATTTGACGTTCATTCCATATTATTGGGCTGAAAATTGAGGTGGTAGCTTCGCAATTAAGGGCAGAATAACGAACATGATTTGTGCAATTCCATGGCCTTAAATGAACATCTCGTCAGCTGAGAATATATATACTAACCCTGAATATCTTGCTATTCTTTATAGTGCAATGTTATCTTTCCTACAATAATTAAGTTCTTCATTGAATTTGTGATCCAAGCAGGTCAATGTTGAATTTTGAACTTGTTTCATGTTCTTTTGTTCTTTTTCATTGATAACGCAATTCGAGTCGCTCCTGTTACGAGGTAAGATCGTCGATATCCAGCTTACTCTGATATTATTGTACCAACCTTGCACCTGTTCGGACCTCCTTGAACCATTAGATCCTTCCTGTTACTTATTTTGAGTTTGTGCAAATTTACTTTCAATTTGTTTGGTTCATTAAGTTGCATGTTTTCGTCTCTGTTGTCCATTCACTTGAATTTTCGATTCTAGATTTTAGTCAAATGTTGAACCCCGTTGGGTTTTTGGCTCGTCAATAACTTTAATTCAATAGCTACCAGGCCTGCCACTGTTAATGCCTGCTTTTACGTGAACGCTTGCATGCATTTAACTTTATTGCAGAATGGAAACGCTTTAAACTGCTTAGTTATCTATGAGAAGTCCTGTCGATGGTTCCATTTAAGGCAAACAGAAAGGTTAGTTATTCTTTTTCTTGTTCTGACTTGCTCATCATACTGAAATAAATTAAGTTATAGCGTGAATAAATTATTTTATAGGTTCTAAACTGCCAGCCTGTGTTTACCAGACCCAGAATCTATCCAACTACCTTGACTTGCAAGTTGGCCGTCATACCCGGCAGCTTTAAGTTTTTTATTTATTTTTCCTTACCTACTACTAAATTATTTCGTTCAGTTATGGACGCCCATACGGTGATAATTGTAAAGTGAGACATACTAACTTTTGCAAAATGGACTCATTCCTTTTAGAATGAAAAATGTTTTAATCTACCATTTATTTCCGCACCAATATTGATGCTCGCGTGTTTATGCAACAGAGAGTGCAACTTCAGCTTTTATCGATTCTTACTGGCTTCGTTTGTGAACAACTTCGTTTGGCGTTCAATAAAAGTATATTCGTCTTCAGTAACATCTTTTATTTTCAATTGTTGCGAAATTTAAAAGCTCTCGTATTTTGATGGTGCAGTATGTATTCTGTTAGCTTGCATTATACTGCCATAACCAACTCTTATTTTTCAGAATCTCCGTTCTCACTCTGATTCTTGAATTTTCAGACTTAATTTTTTTTAACAAAATAATAACTGTTTCATGTCTTGGGGTCCAAACAAATAAACTCTCATTTTCTAATTTTTCTTGTATTTAATAAGAATCGTAATTTTAGCCTATAAACCTAAAGATAACATCATTCAAAGAGCAAAAAATGTTTCGCAGTATTCAAATGATCACTCTCCTTATAAGAATTGAACTAAATTACAGCATTTAACTAAAGTTAACACTTTGGAAGCAAAATTAAACAAGGTATTTCATGTGGAAATGAATACATCACTGCTTCATGTCGTTGAGCTGCTCGCCAGAGGGCTCATCAGCGGTCCAGTTGACATCATCAAGATTGGGCGTGATGCCGTTGCTGCTGCTTTTCTTGCCGTCCATGCATGACGGGTTGCTTTATTTGCGTGGTGGGCATTTTTGAGCAAGAGACATGGCTCGTTCATTCTGCTTTTTCGTTACTTGTCGCCGCCATTCACTAAGCATATTGTGTTCGACTGTACCGACTGGTACGAAGATGCCTTTTTTTGTAGCACCTTTACTCGTCACATGTCCAGCATTGCTCGTCATGGGCGCTTCCTTCTCGTTGTCAAGGGTAGCAGTTATTTCCTCAAGTGACACAAAAAGCTTCTTGCAATCGTTGCAACGAACCAAACATCCCAAGTGTTTCTAACAACACGGATAAAAAATGTCGCTGTTGGCTATGCATTGTCCAGTCTTGTCATCACGCGCCAATATAAGTCCGTCACTGGCATCGACCGAGGTTGCATGGAGACATTGCAACAAGCAACCAAAGTATGTTTTGTCATCAATCGTACGCACTAATTCTTGGTAATTATTCTTTTCGAGGGGTACAATAGTTCCAACAAAATTGTGATCGCTGTCGAAGCACCGTATTTCAAAATCATCGTCAAGACTGCCGTTTGTACCAGAACAATGGAGTTCATCCTGCAGCGGTTGCTTCGGTTTTGATGACAATTACTTCGTTTGAGACGGGAACGGAAATTTCGGAATCATAGGCGTTTACTTTTGAATAAGATATAATTCTTCTTGCGGGCTCATATTTTTTCGAAGATAACTTGGCGTCAAATCTGATCCAAAACTTTTCGATCTGGGTCTGGCACTTGAGCTTGTTGGGATATAGGCGACCTCGCACTGGAAGAAACCCTATGTCGACTCCTCACTGATCTGGGGGCAGCCACAGCCGAACAGGGTGCGAATGAAGTTCTTAGCCATCGAGGTTGCTCTGCGGACAATTTTCGACTGAAAAAGCGAAGTTCTTGGTTCTTTTAGTCCTTCTGAAATCTTGTTCCCATTTTGACGGATTGCAAAGTATCTGTGATACCGTTACTCTACACGAGTTGCCCGAATTCCTATTTTAGCGGCAAAAGACGCTACAGCGTTTTCATAGGATTTCGATTGATGAAAAAGTAAAGTTTGAATTTTGTGAACATACTAAGTACTTGTCCTAATTATAGTTTCGCGTCAAAGACTTTGGACGTTATATCATTTAGAAATCAAAGGGGACTCATTTTGGGGTTCAAGTTGCTTCTATTATTCAGTCACAACGGATGCATGAAACAAAACGTATTTGGCCAACGATTTGCAAGCTTCACTCCCATGATCGTTAACCAACATAATGCCCTGCTCGTGCACAATGTATTTTTCTCATCCACTGTGAACTATATCATTATATCGTGCACACTTTTTCCACAGTATTATGCTTGTTTGGATATTTGTTGTCTCAATATTTACGGAATTCCGTTGTTGGTTTCAAATGATTTAGTAAGTTCCAAAAATGCTATATTTTGATAAATAATTCTGTTGATGTCAAATTACCAGGAAGAAATGATCGTCTGTTTTGACGAGTTTCACGACTTAAGTTTTCTGTGTGTGAGCAATATTACATCGTTGGTGAGATTTTCCTGCGCGCCGGAATAGAATTTCATCTTCGCTCACAGTATCACATTTAGCACGAGAGGAATTATTTGTTTAAATCGTTAATTATGATCTGTTCATTGTTTATTCATTTTTGTCCTATGTTAAGTATAAGTTTCAAATATTATTATCTAATTCATCTAGATTTAACTTAGAAACAGTTATTTTCTCGTACATCTGGAATTTGATCGAAACGTACGCCTGCAAATCAAATTTAACCAATTGTAATTTATGATATTGTCTGTCTCCGTCTGAGGGACCTACAGAGCGTTATGAAACCATTATATTAAACTAAATCGTGATGAATGCTGCAGTTAAAAAGTACGGGATTATTTAACAGTTTATTATAATTGGTACAAACTCAGATAATAATTAAGCAAGGGACATGACAAAAATAATTTCCGCAAAAGCAAATATAAAGCGTGTGAGTCTCGGTTTTAAATTAATTCAAAATACTATCGAAAACGATTAAATCGTTCAATTTTCGAAGAATAAAATTGTGTTAAACTTTATGAACTGCATCGAGTGCACTTTGAACAAACTTAAATATACTTTTTATGCACGCTGATTCTCAATAAATCTATGGATAATAATTGGCGGACATATGTGAGATGTGTATTCAATCATATATAGCGTCTCAAAATTTTTGTACGTAGTATAGTATAGGACTCAATTATAAAATCGTATGGTACTCATTTATAATCATAAAATAGTGTAGGACTCAATTTTTTGTACATATATGTTTATCGAGGACGGGGTTCGAGCAGGGGTCTTCTCCTTCCCCAAATATTTGAATACATATTTGGTTTTTTTACCTATAGTTCCTATCCAATTTCGCAGCTGAATTAAGCGCTAGTAATCATAGGGTCACTAAACTAACCTAACCTATCTAATTTCTTTCTAGATTTAAAGCAAATATTTTATCAATTTATCAACAAACCGGTATATAATAACATGCTCCTTTATTTCAATTATCTCTCCTCTTTTTAATTTTTAAACCTTTATTTTTATATTTTAAACCGTTTTTTATCACCTACATTTCTTTTTACTATCCAGAATTAGCAATTCTCCACTTATTTATCAACAGCTCATCACGTTGCGAAGGGTGTTATATATCTATTATCACTTTCTTCCCGTATATCTTTTACTCCTAGCTTTAAATTCTCTGCCTTTGTCGGTAATTCGTCATCGTGAATGCGAGGTTAATTAGTTGAATAGCCATTTTTCTGGAAAAATGTTTGGTAGCTCTGAGCATCTCTTCTTTGAGATATCATTGATTTTGCTTTAAATCTTCAAAAATTTTACACCGCGCGGCTCTCGGATCTGCTTTATTTTCCATGCAATGCATTCGGAACATGAATGGGTTTTTGCCAAATCTTCTATTTAGACAACTAAAAAATTAGCATGAGAGCAGTATTTTCCAGCTGGTCCAAAAATTTATGGCAAAACAGGTATTTATTGCTAATTTTACCACTCTGGCCTTGCATTAAATCGATCTCTAAGTAGTGAAGAATGTCATTGAAATATTTTCCGAGTATTAGCCTTCATGTATTATTGGTATATAATTTTGAAGTTTCTTCGTATTTTAGGTACACGAAGGTTTACTTTTTCTGTCCGCTTGCGATCTTACCTGTTATTTGAACACAGATGTTGACTTCACGCAAGTTCAGCATGAGTCGGGAAAAACAGAGGAAAGAGCTATCGTACCGGAAACCTTCTTATGTATCCACCTCATTCTGCTTCGCGCATCCGCGCCGTACAGTACAACGACCCAGTGACTGAAAAATTATTTTTAAAATTTCGGTTTTCACACCCGCTGCTTCCGCCTTAAGGATCATAGAATTCCAAAATACTTTTCAACGAAAACATCGTTTGAGCGACGTCTATAGATACTATATAGTTCTTATCCGCATCATATTTTTGTTATATTGGTTTCCAATTTTATTCCTTCATTTACACTATCTGTGGCATGGTACGGACATGCACTCGTTAGATGTGACGAAAATATGAACATGAGTGAGGCCTTTAATTGCTTGAGAAACTTGTAGTGTATAGCGTGTACGACGGTTCAGCACCTTGTACTCATTACCGCACAATAATAATATCTGTACATTAATACATTCGGTGTCACCTTGTCGCCTGTGTACGAGTTTACCGCCAATTCTATTGTCTTTCCATCACAGTAATAAATGGAGAATTCAATAGCACAATGCACCAATATTGGCCTGTGCAAACGACCAAGTTTGTTCTTATGTTAACTGGGATAATAATCATGACTACGATACCATTGATTAAATGCCGTCAAAGCAGCAAGACTTATGATGGATGCTATATCAATTATCAACTATTACCTATTTTAATATTATAATTAACAACTACTAGCGCTAACACTGTTTTTGCACTCCATCAAGCTAAGGTAAATTGGTAAAATTATTAGCTCGAGTCATATGGGATAATAAAAATCACCATATTTGGTTCAAGTTTCGTTCATAAGTTCTGAAAAAAGTTGTTCTATCCCTCACTGTAAACAGGCCAAAACTATCGAATTCATCACATTAGGTGCGATTTTATACGATTTTCTCTAACCTTTTTCAGCTTTTGCATTGTTTCACTATGTATCGAGTAAACATTTTATTCCTAATCAGCGCCTTCCTATTCGGAAACATTTGGTAAGTTTTTCTTTCAAAGTTAGATCATAAGTATTAGTTAACAATTAGTAATAATAACCTGATTACCTATGTTCCATCGCGCAACTCTGAAAAAATTCATTATATTATTTTTATCACTGTTGTTTTTTTCACATATTTTCACACCAACAATGAATTTCGGTGAAAAAATTTTGCAACTATTTTGTAACCCATTTTTAAAACCATTATTGGATTCTAGAATTAAAAAAAAACTCAAAAAGCTCAATAAATATCAATGATAGAATTGTTTTCTTAGCTAGAAAACAAAATAAGTTACTCAAGAACGCACTTTCTTGTTCCCAGTTCTTTAATATGAACACCGAAAGTATTCAACAATTCATACGTTTGAGTAGAAAACGAAAAATAAACATAAATTATTTTGGTTGTGAGGATATTTTTCTCATCTCTATAAAACTGATTACATCCATGTTGATTTTGCACCGAAATATTTAGTTGCTCTTATTAATAAGCCAGGAATTTAAAAAATAAAATATTATTTCTATCAGAGTAAATAATGTTCTAAAATGCTTTAAAACTATTATTATTATTAGTATATTGTAGAAAGTAATCTTAAGGATGGTTGAAGTTGATCGTTGTTGTCAACTTGAATATGAATATGTAATTGTTGCTTGATCAATAACTCGATTATGAAATTGCTGCTTGATCAATAACTTGATTATGAATTTTTTGCTAGATTAATAACTTGATTGTGATATCTCTCACAAGCAAAATACTAAGTGCATGTAATTTCAAAATACTAAATGCATGTAACTAATAAAGTGCATGTAATTTCTCCAAAATTCTAAATATTTTTAATAGCAATATAACTTATTTGAAGTCCACAACGCAGGTCTGCGGCAGGATTAACGTGCGCTTGTGACAAGGCGAGCTGTGCGTCAGTCCCGCCAGACGCGTGCCCGTGGGGCGTAGGTATGGACTCCTGCTTCTGCTGCCAAGTTTGCCTCAAGGTGAGCAGCTAAAATCTCCCCAAATATTTTTTTGTTTGAAGAAAGTATTATATTATTCATTATTATTTATTATATTATATTACATTAAAAAAATTTATTTTATTTTATTATTTTTTACCAATTGCTCAGTCGTTTATGGAATTTTATCCGATTTTGTATAACATGGAACATACTCTATGAGGAAATTAAATTCGAACTATCGTATTATGAATATAATCAAAAAATTAATTTTTTTCTCATTAACTAATAATAAAAAGTTATAGAATCAATAATATATTTGACGAGATGCACTTGACAATTACATTGATATCCTATGTTAACGAATGCCCATAATCTTCCAGTTTTTTATTTGAATATTGTCGTACAACGAATAATTTATTTTAATATATAATTATCTGCAGGGACCAGGCCAAACATGCGGTGGCCCATGGAACATAAAAGGCCGTTGTGGAGATGGGCTGGAGTGCGTCAGAAAAACTCCCGGTGATTTCAACGCGAACGGCATTTGCAAGAAGTTGTATAAACGAGGTTCTAACTGATGATGAATGAATTCACACATTTCGGTTTGTGTTTTATTTGTGCAAGGTACAAGATGAGCCAAATTTTATGCCCTGCCTTGAGTGTATTAGAATTTATGGTAAAAAGATTCGAATAACCCACGACGTGGTCAAATCTACTAGCAAGATAAGTGCAGGATACAAAACGTGAGGATACATTATATACAAAATAAATTTCAGTTGTTCGGTAGCATACCATTTTTACGAGTTATATTATCTGATAAATTGCGCCTATTCCTTTATATGGGCAACACTGTACAGATAGTTTACGTCTTGTTCACCTTTACTCCTTCTTCAATAACTCTATGCTGACTAACGGGTTATGTTGTAGTTATCATAGCCTTATTAATTTCTTAAATGACAAATTTTTACTACACTTATTTCTCAACAGCTCATCACATTGCCAAGGATGTTATATTTATTATCAATTATGTTTACTCAAATCTTTTACTTCTCAACTTCTGTGCCATTGTCGATAATTGATCAATAAAACATTTTAGAACGGGTCCGTATAATTTCCAGTCTTGCACTTGCCCCAAAATTCCACAGACAACATACAAAAAAATTATTTATACAGTCGTCTTCTGCCATTAGAATGAGAATTTCCTATCGATATCATCCTGTATTATTCACAACCAATTGCATCCTCTGGTCTTGATTTCTAACAGCAAAAGAACAATATTAGGCAAAGGTAAATTATTTTTCAATGACTATTTTTATCAACAAAATTATTGATTTTACTGGTAAATTAAGAAGATACGGAGACAACGCATCGTTAAGTTGCGGAAAGTTATTCATGAAGTTAGTTGAACAAGAAGTAACTTAGTTGATAACTGGACGACAGGTGTCAGAACGCACTTCGGTTCCGCTGTAAACGGATATTTCAAACAGATCATAAGCAAAATTCAGATTCTTTGCCCATCACCGTAACACAATCGTCGCAAACAATACGGATTTACGCAGATCAGGAAAATTTTTGAAATACATTTGGACCTACACAGTTTAAATTTACGGAAAATGTATGAAGGTGAGTTAGATGTACATTGCAATACAATACAAGGAGATACAATACAATTCAATATCAGGACATCTTGATACCTGATGGTTTATTAAATTTTATTGCCAACACGTCGATGAACATTCAACCAACTTAGATTGTATTTTTTTCATGCGAAAAATAAGTTTTTGATAAATTGTTGCCAAGCTATCATTAGAAGAATTATGCATGGATATCTCATATTTAGGGAAAATAAACGCGGGTAAACACAAATAAATTTTATTCATGGAATGAAACTCAAGTAAACTAGAATATAAAAATTGTTTCATCCTAGATGGAAGCGTGAAAAAACCATGAAAACACTTAGGGCGCGTGAAGAAGAAAATCAGATGATGTGAACATGACATAGTAACAGTTTTGCACTTAGGAAAGTAAAACTGAAGCCAAATAGTGGACGTAAATGATTCTGGATTATATAATTTCGTTCCCGAATTCTTTTCCTGTATTCGCCGTGCGGTTCAACAGGAGGCTTGAACGAACTGAGAACAATATTTCAGTTATATGTCAAACTTAATAATCTATTTTGTGAAAATTATCGTCATGCATTAACATATTATTAATGTGGCGTGTGCCATCACCTTCAAGGGGTAATATTTAAGTAATCTATAGCCGTTATACCCTCGAGAGAGTTTGACATACTCAAAGATAAGAAAAAATGAACGTCATTTGAATGACATGCAAGAAATCTGCATTGCACCTCTCATTCGGGCAAAAATATCTTGCAATATATTTCGAGCATCAATTTATTTATTTTTTTGCTTTCATTATCATCGGATAAGAGAGCAATTAATGAGCATTCAACTGCCCTGTCCACAGCGTGATTAATGAGGTATTCGATACGACTATTAACAATACAGGAATATGTAATCTATTGCGTTGTAAATTCAAAGCTTCCGTCGCCTGTACAATGCCGTCCTCGGATAACTACGTAGCAAGAAAATTAAAACATTCTTTGCTTGTTATTCAACAGTAAACAATCTGCATATGTACACGTCCTGCGCGATATATATAAGGTCGGCATCCTGTCTCGGGGTTTCATACAGCGTGCAGAAGTCGATTGAGGAGCTTCTTGTGGAAGAGAGGCGTTTGGTTGGCTGTAATAGCACTTTGATCGTGAAAAATTAATCATCATGCATCGTTTGACTATTTGTCTCCTCGTGGGTATTTTCGTTCTTGCAACAATTTGGTGAGTTGTTCTCATACTTTTTATTTGGGCATATTAACGAAGGAAAAACTTTGAATCAAGTCAAGACTATGTCTAGATAATGATTTTGTTTGTGGTAATTATTTCATTGATCATTTCATGGGAAAGTTCTCATCCGAACTCTTGTCAACTACCACTCTTAATATTTTCCAACTTTCAATTGAATAGTAAGAACTGTTAGCATAATTGATAAGAGACAAATAAAAAAAATTAATCCATTAATTCGTAGTAATTTACACGAAATTACTTATTTGGAAAACATGCGGCTACAACTAATTTCTTCCGATTCGTGCTGCTTGATGGATTTTCAATAGCTAATTTTCAACAAATTCAAGCATTCGACTAATACGGGTGTTGAATACCCTTGAATAACGGATTCGAAATTAAAATAGAATAAAATTCCAGCTAATTTTCTCAAAACGGCTCCTTAAATAAATTTCGTTTTCATGTGCAACTCTGCTGAAGATGATACTAAAACCAACGATATTTTTTTCAAATTCTGTATGAACTTCAGCAAAAATACTAGATATTAGTTTAAATAAAGTCAGCTCAGGAGATGCAGACAATTAAAAAAAGCCACATAAATTACTGAAATAAATTACTGAATTATTATTTGATGCTATTTTTAATTACAAAACAAAATTTAATTGCATCTTGACTACTAATTACTCTCATTTGAGCGAATATGATCAAATTAATGTCGTTCAGAAGCAAGAAAGAGGTATTGAAGTCACTCGATAAAAATATGATAATTTTGTGTTCTTTCTTTTCCTTTACACTCATATGAGAAATAAAAACAATATGAAAATTTCCAGGTCTGCGGAAGGGTTGTCGTGCCTGCGCTGTGCAGAGTACGATTGCCAGCCTCTCCCCCCCAGTACCTGCCAGTGGGGCGTCGGCAAGGACCCTTGTGGCTGCTGCGATGTCTGCCTCAAGGTCAGCTATGCAGTCACCGTTGTAATAAGTTGAATTCATAATTTATTTACCTTATTTCAACTTTATTTAATGTTTTCATGTTGAGTAATTTCTCTTTCTGTACTTATTATACATGATTTCTTAATTCTGAGAGTGAATGCTTAGATCATAGAGCGTCATTTCTTTGTCTCTGGATAAAGCCGGATATGCTTCAGTAATATTATTAACGATTCAATAATGATTACGTAATTATCGTTGAATACTATCGTTAAGTTGTTAATATCGTTATCGTTAACTTATTTAATTCATCAATTACTTGATTATGTATCAATTCAACTTAGTGATTTTCCGTATCGAAAAAGTTCTTCACTCACGCAATAAGGCAATAACAATATGAATATTCCAAGGAAAGTTCATTAATAATTGTAATTTTATAGTTTATGCTAATAATGTGATTTGGATATAATAATTTAATCTTAATCGTAATTAAAAATGAACGAAAACTAATCATGATGATAAATTAATAGAGAATTAAAACATAATTTATTCCAGGGTCCAGGTGAGGTATGTGGAGGCCCATGGAACACCAGCGGCTGGTGTGGTGAGGGCCTGACTTGCATTGAGGAAAAACCAGACGATTTCAACTCAGTTGGAGTCTGCAAGAAAAAAAGTGAGGCGGTGTGATGATGGTTTTAAATCTATTGTTAGGGTTTGATAAAATGATATGTTGGATACAAAGAAGTTAACAATATCAACCTGATATCTAAAATGAAATGTATGGTAAATGGTAATGTTAATTTGAGGTCAACTGTAGCACATATAGCTCTAGTAAGAATATGACTCACTCTAGTAGGTGTTCAGTGTATGTGGAACGTCAATGGATCATGTCATTATATATTCTAAAAATTTTGATTGACATGATCTTCTTGTTATTTTTAGGCACTACGAACCCAGAAATGAATTCAACACAGTCGTTAACCATGCTCGTTATCAAGTAAAATTTTTTGAAGTCAAGTCATTTTTTTGCAGCGTAATGAAGAAGATCAAGGAAACTCCGCTCCTGGGAGTCGCGATTGGATAGTCAAGATTTTAGTGCGTGGAGGTACGGAACTGAAAAGACGTGAATACTTCAATAACATAAACTTTTGTCTTTCATTTATTTCTTGCCACACATCAACAATATAACAATGGCGCACAAATTTGAATTTTTTATTCAAAATGTTTATTTGAAGTGGTAATTCGACACATGCAATGTATGTTCACTATCTTAATATGAAAATCAGTGTATATTGTTATAGATATATCAGAATATATTTGTCTACAGCAAAAATAATTTTTGTTTGATACTATAAAACTTTAAGGCTTCAAAATATATGCGCTCTGAACCGTTTATATTTTTTCCAACACTAAAATTTTTCCAATTATATAATTTGGTTGACGAATAAATATCCAAAAATTAAAATCGAAAATTTCAATTGATAATTTACGTATTTCCTTAATATAGTCCTAAGTTCGATCAAGAAGTTAGTTAAATTTGTACAAAATTCATTTGAATTCTCTAGTTGATTTAAATATTTTATTATCTTGGTTAAATGCTCTTATGAAATGTAATAATATGGGAAAGTACTTATTTCTCTGTACTGAATAAATGTCTCAAAATGTGCTAGTCGGCTTGATATTTTTTCAAAATTCATAATAATTGCTCAAAACGTTTTTTAACTACTGTTATCTTATTATTTGAACAAATCAAATGGTCATAATTATTAACGTTAATTCAATAAATGCTATTTATCTCATCTCTTAGAACGTATGTTAAGGTAACACAGCAAATTAATTAACTGTGGGCATTATTGGCCTTGCAAACGTGAAGTTTAAATAAACTTTTTGCAAATACTGCATTTCGTAAAAATGTAATGAAACACCATAACCATTTGATTGGGTGCAAAGTTAGCTTCTAAAATTGAACGACCTGATCAATAAATGTGCAAACTACAATTTCAGTTTTAGCTTCAGCTCAGCTCGAGATTCATGTAAACTGGAAGATTTTAGAATAATTGCATTAAATTTGCTTCTCATTCGTTTCGAAAATTTAATATCCAGGTAAATTTATTGAAGGCATACGGCGCTTATGAGCTTATAAGGGAATTCACAGCAAAGAAATTTTTCTTTAGTCTTCAAGTTATTTCATTATTGTTTTTGAAATCGTGATTAAAATAAACATAATATTCCCATGTGGATAGATAAAGTGAAAAAAAGTTAATAAAGTCCCAAAGAAACCATCGATACCACATAAACACCACATTTGACAATGAGGAATTGCTGAACAAAGTATTATTATCAATTTCCCGATGAAGGTATAACTTATATTGATTTGTAATTTAATTTAAGTATACCTATTCGATTTATATAGTTTAGCAAAATTTGTCACTGAAAGCAGGTTTTACTGAAGGCCAGAAAATTTGTTTTATTTAAAAATTTCTTATTAGTTCTTTTCAATATATTGAACAATATTTTTCGTTTGCACTGGTAAATCAAAAATCAGGGTGCCAATGGACATTTCTATTTCTTTAGCAACGTTTCGAATGTATCAATCATTCATTATCAAGTTACAATTCGCATTGAGTGCTGAAATTTAAATCGACATATATAGAAAATCATGTAAATAGGATCGTAATCAAAAATCAATTTGGTTAGATATAATTGAAAATATGAAATGATCAGGAATTAGAACACCAAAAATTACCACGAAAACAGTCTCAAGGTTTTGACAAATCCAATACATTTTAGGTTGATGGCTGGAGTTAGCAAGTACTTGTCCTAAATGATGAGAATAGGATCCAAAGTGTTCCTATATCCAGTCTACATAAATAAATGTTCCTGGAAGTCTTCATTTCTGGACTCCAGTCTGTTCCTTGCCTTTATAATAGATCAGTAGTTAAATTTTATTATTAGTAACGCTTACAATGTTGTTGTGAACGATGGATTGGAGGATCCGTTCACCTACTTTTTCACCGGTGGTCATTTGATTCTCGCAGTAGATGGTTGTTTCTGGTTCGTTGTTGAATCGGTTTTGGTTCAATCAAAGTTTTAATATTTCTGTGTCGATGGTTCTAGTGGAAAACCCATTATTGACTAAGTAAGATTGTTTTGAAATTTCTAAGCCTCATCTTAATTTCATTTTTAGATAAGCAGGTTTTGAGAGCTCGTTGGGTGACAGCACGTATTGTGCTTTTATTGGGCATTCGCTGGCGGCGTTCAGGACTCTACCGACTTCTGTTGCCTTCCGGTATACTTTGGTGACGAACGAATTATTTTTAGCTTGGACAAAAATATCTAAAAAAGCAAAGGACGATTTTATCCGAGTTCGTAATGAAACTTCAAGTCAGAATTTGTTTCAAAGGCCATTCGTTGATTTCTTAGTTTCTCTTCATATCGAACGAAAAAGAAGATATCTTCGATATACCTGCCGTACAATTCGAGTTTAATCTTTTCGTATCAAAGTACTCGATTTTCATTTGCGCACAGATAGTCCCTCAGCAAAAGTAAGAAAGAGGGCTCATGGCAACGCCGTTGGTTCTGCCGGTAAATTTTGTTATCGGGAGTCCGGAAATGTGATTCGGAAGTGCGGAGTCGAAAGAGGCCTAGGAGAATTTTCTTGATATTGGTGGAGCCGGCAAATTTGGATGAGAATATACGTGCTCCGCGATGATTTCCAATGTTTCTTCAGTTGGGACGTTGGCGAAGAGGCTGGTGACATCTAATGGCAATAATGTGACAATAAGTGAAAATATAAGTGACATTGAGTGAAAATGAGTGCCAATAATGGGCGTAGCTAATAGTAAAATTAAACAACTGATCTACTATAAAAAACAAAATAACGAATCTTGTAATGAACAATAAGCCCTGACATAAAAAAATCCAATAAGCCAATGTAGTATATACGTTTTCCTACATTAGAGAAGGTTGTAGACTTCTCCATAATGTGGGAGAATACATCGGGCCCACAACTAGACCATCATCACTCGTACGGTGCTGGAGGAGTGTACCAGCGTCGTCATGCGATGCCCCGACGCCAACCGACTCGCGATAGCTGAGGCCCTCATCATTAAGGATATAGGACCCCAGCCATCAACCTTCAAACTACTGGATTTGTCATAACCATGAGACTCTTCAGAGTAATTTTTGGTGCTTTAATTCTTTATCATCTTCAAATTTTCGTGATTGTGTAATTATTTCTAAGCAAATTCTGATTTGAGAGCAGTATTCTATTTACATGATTGTTTACTCATGTTGATCCAAATTTATCACTTAGTGCGTCTTGTAACTAGATAATGAATGATTGATACATTCGAAATGTTGTTAACGAAATAAAAATGTCCATCGCTACCCTGATTTTCTATTTACCAGTGTAAACGAAAAAATATTATTCGGTTTGAAAAACAACTAATACGAAACTTTTCAATAATACAAATTTTCTGGTCTCCAATGAAGGCTGCTTAAATGAATTATTAAATTGTAGAAGATTTTCGAAGCCTTTAGATACCAGCACTGCATGTAAGGTTGAGGAAATATCCCAGAACGGTAGGTATTGCAAATGCACTTCCGAATTACCCGTACACTCAGAAATATGTACGGGCCATATTGTTCAAATACTGACGCACATCCTACACGTTGCACTGGTACACCCGTTTGCTGAGCAAAACTGGCTCAGGACGACATACACACAGGCAAAAAATGAATGCAGAGCTATTTGAACAAATTAATTATTTACTTTGAGTGTAGATATTTTGAGGCTTGGCTTCGAGCAATAAAAAAATTCAGATAATAACATCTTCCATATATAACATTTATCACATATTCCTGATTTCTTAATTTTAATTTATTTGTTGTTTTCAAATGAAAAGAGAAATTTATGTTTTCGAACATTGGACGCTCATAACATGAAAATTTGCTTCTGATATGGTAGGTGTACTAACAGAAAATACATGTTCGTTTAACCATTAAAAGATTCGTTTAACCATTAACTGAAGAATAAATACCTTTTTCAATTCCTAATTTAGATTTATTCTCAAAGCCCGTACGAGAAAGAGTTTAGTTGATCGCTAGTATAACGATGAAATTTTTTGTCCCAAACAATCACAAGTTTGAAAAATACATGGATGGAGATAGTTTTGCTCCATGTTTGAATTATTTCCATGATTTCTCAGTACGTTGTAAAAACTAAATTCCTTCCATACATGTTATTTTAATATTGCTCTATAAATTGATTGGGTCGCTATACATCTGCATGCAGGCATCATGCGTGGTATATAAGCTTGGGATGATACCGTTTGCTTTCATACAGCGACCAGAAGGCGACCGAGGAGCTCCTTTGGAAGAGAGGCGTTTGATTACTAACTTATACTACTAACTTATTTTACTTACGACATATTACTAACTTATTACTACTAACTTATTTTCTTGTCGTAATCGATTGAAAAATATTCATAATGAATCGCTTGTCAGTTTATTTCCCATTGGGAATAATCTTACTTGCAACAATTTGGTAAGTTGTAATCATTCCTAATTGTGCAAACGAACGAATTTCGTTTAACAATTTCATTCGAATATAACATGTCAGAATTATATAATTACCGCGGAATCATGTTGAGGATTCATGTTAATATCATGTTAAGAGAGGAATCATGTTACGGATTCATGTTAATATCATGTTAAGAGAGGAATCACGTTACGGATTCGTTCAGTTGGAAGTTTTCTTAATGATACCAATTACCCTTCAAACATTTTTGAAGATATGAACAATCGAAACCTTGAACATTTTGAATGCTCAGCTGTCACATTTTCAGTAACAAGCATTATGATATTGATTGAGCAAAGAATACGAAAAATAATCTTATGATTTTTACAGATTCGCAGAAAGCAAACAAGATTCCGATTAGATTATACCGATTCATGCTAATTAATCAATCTTTCTAAGATGAATTTTAAAAAATGTAAAAAATGTTACTAGTCCGTTTGTTGAATTCATGGCTCAAAAGTTGATAAATTTAAGTGATTATATTAAATTTTAGCCAAGTTTTTGTACACGATATCGTGTGATAAATTTTTGCTTTTTGGAAAATACTCTAAATAAAAATGAATTGTAATTAAACTAAATATCTCCTTCAAAACCTGTATAGAAGTCAAAGAAAATTAATATCAGTTTAAATAAACATCAGCCCAGAGCATGCAAATAATATCAAATCATGTAATAAAGTCACTCGATAGAGAAACGGTAAAGTTTTCTGACATTTTCTTCGCTCCTATGTTCAAAGAAGAAAACAAATTACCGATTATTTCTCACGAATTATTAAATTGATCAACTGTAAAGGACTTTCTTGTTGGCTAGTCCTTTGGGAACGTTTACTGAACTATTCTAAGTCGCGTCATCATAACAGGATAAAGAACGAGTATTCCATGATGTACGGTTTCTAGAAAGAAAATTACAATCAATAAATATGAAACGGTATAATAAATAATTCAAATAATCAACAAATCTAACTGACTCGGGTAATATACAGGCATCTAGGGTCAAACACTGAATGCTCTGACGCATCAGAAATAAACTACCTCTAGTAGACTAATTCTACTTCTGCAAATTCCGGAGAAATTGAAAATGGCGGCTACATCAACTATAAATCATGTAATTAATTTTAATGTAACAGGTCAGCTGAAGGGTTTCCTTGTCAGGGGTGTCACCAATACAGTTGCCAGCCAATCAAGCTCAGTAGATGCAAATGGGGAATTGGTCCGGACACCTGTGGCTGCTGCCAAGTCTGTCTCAAAGTGAGTCAAAGTCTCAGAGTGAGTCAAAGTATCAGAGTGAGTCAAAGTCTCAGAGTGAGTTAAAGTCTCAAAGTGAGTCAAAGTCTCAGAGTGAGTCAAAGTCTCAGAGAGTCAAAGTCTCAAAGTGAGTCAAAGTGTCAGAGTGAGTCAAAGCGAGTAATGCAATTACGCCAGATTGTGTAGAATTTATATATATTTGCACTCATTTTAAAGTTGCTCAATACTTTTCTATGGGGTATTTTCTAATTATTATTTTTTATGCATTCTTCATTGGGGAAAAGTGTAAATTACCTAATTAAATGAATTTCTTTACTGTTACTGGGTTTTTTTCAGTACTGATAACAAGGAGTCAATGATTATTTTACCATTTATCAGTTTAATTAATAAATTAAGTAGTTATATACCTATTACAAGTGTTATTGGTTAAAGTGTTTTGAGAATATTATCATACACGCAATTCAGGGTTCTGATGAGTCAATCTTAGTTCATACACGAATCTCATTTTGCAGTTGTAGCATTAAGGAGTGATTTTATTATGATTAACTTATATTATCAGCAATAATAAATGATTTGTCAATTTAACATTAAATATGATTTAATTCAGGGTCCTGGTGAAATGTGTGGAGGTTCTGGAGGATCATGGTCACCAAGCGGTCAGTGCGGGCGGGGACTCCACTGCATGATGCAAAATCCTTACAATTCAGGATATCCAGGCTATTCAGGATATTCAGGATATTCAAGATATTCAGGATATCCAGGGTATTCAGGATATTCAGGATATTCCTCCAATTCAGTTGGAGTCTGCCAGTACAGCAACCTCCGTGAGTCGTCGTAATAGATTATTTCAATTTATTGAACAAGACTTTTTACTATTTTTTTTACAGAATTTGCCTGTTTTCTAGCCACAATAATAATTTATTATACACTTTCACAGAAATTAATTGGCCATATTGTCATAACAGTGCCACACTCTAGATTCACTTTCTTCACTTAGCACTGATGGTCCTTTTTGCAGAGCCAAACTTCGGCAAGTCGCGCAGTAAAGCAGCAAACATTGCATCGCTACTAGGACAAGTGCTTTTTTCTCTGGGTAAATGAAAGCATATGGCACTCGAGTCAGAAAATTTATTAACCCAGGTAAGTATTAAGTTAACGCTGAACGTTGATAGATTTTGTCATGTGTATACCAATCATTTAGCTAGTCGTGACAAATCTTTTAATTTTACATCCATTTCGTTAGCTACCATTTCCTTTACTGATAGCGATTTTCATTATTTTTACAGGGGATTGAAAACTATCAAGGGAACGACGATCACAAATGGACATTCTAGATTATCTGAGAACATGAAATACCGAAGCTGAAGAAAAATTAATATTACTGTTATTATGTTCGACACATTTCTGTGTTCAAGTGACATTCTATGGCTAGTGGTCTGATTTCCTCAATGTCTAATCCAATCTAGTAACTGATAAAAATATGTTAATCTAACGGAACCTAATTTTCCTGTTTTTGTAATATATCTGAAAGTATTTTTGTAGATTCGAGATAATTTATGGCCAATAATGCACAATTTTTAATTTTTAAAATATATGTGCACTGCACGAAAGTTTTTTTTCAATACTCAAATTTCTTCGGTTATACAATTTGAATGAAAAAAAAATATTGAAAAATTAAAACAGGAGATAAAGGACATCTGTCAGTTTTGTCGATCTTTTGTACCTTTTCAAAAGTACTTAGTTTGGTTCAAAAACGCTTCGATATCGTTGAACTTATTTGAATAATTCAACTAATTTGAATGCTCCAGCATCTCGGTCATTTACGACTCTTGAATTTTATACGATCTGAAAAACGTAATTCTCAGTTTGAAAATAGCACTCAATATGCATTATTCGCTTTTATTTAGTTTTAAAAATTCTATTCACTCAAAATACTATAATATTTGTTTATTCCTTTAATTTCATCTCAAAATTATTTCCCCAGATATTCATATACATCATATAAAAATGCCAGCAATCGCATCTTATGTTGCAAAAATACAAAAACACAATTAATGCTACAACCTGCAATAATTTGTCCTAAAAAGATGCAATTTAGGTCAAAGGTTATTTAGGTCAAAGGTAATTAAGGTCAAAGAATGTCTTACTGACGAATAATTATCTATCCCACAACTTAGTATTTAATCACACCACGGATTTATTTCCATAACAATTACCGCTGTATTTTTAAATCACACATTCTAACCAAATTTCACACCGAAAAGAGTTCTTATTTATTTCGACAAAAAACATAGCAATTTTAGTGGCAAACTGATTTTTAGGCAGAGTCACTCGATTTGTGAACGATTTTGTTGATATTGAATAGAGTTCTTTTTACAACACTACGTGTACGTCATCGTCAACACTCTCCCGGTGAAGCAAACACTGTAATGGCAAACATTGATGGCAAAGCATAACTTCGGTGGCTGGTCACAGCCTTTCTTAGAAGCAATTCTTGAATCTAAACAGGGATGTCGAACTGTCATGCTTGGTTCTGATGTATGCATAGGACAACACAAGTTCATTTATTTGCATTCAACTTTTCTATCACAGATATTTAGACTAAAGTTAACTCAGACAGACATGAAGTTGCAACCATGTCAAGAAACTGTTTGATGAGCGCTTCCGGTAACTACTGCTTAAATAGCAATTTCATCCTGAAATTTGCTACGATAGAGCAAGTATTTTGAATGCCTAGGGGTCAGTTTAGCTCGGAAGAGAATGTTCGGCAAATTATTTCAAGTTAGATTTCACATTTAAATAATATATTCGGACCATAGGTGTTTGAGCGTAACTTCTCAAAGTTTCGACATAATGAAACAAAGCTCGAACGAAAATCCAGGAAAATCAACAAACAACCCACTCCAGCTTTGGGGTTGTTAGCCCAGCCCAGTATTATATTGATATGATTATAGTTTGAAATGTAAATTTTCAAATTCGAAATCATTTTGAATTTCACATTTAGTGTATTAGAAGCACAAATTTTGAAAGTAATTATTTGCAGATCTTTACAATTTAGAACTTCTCTGCGTTGTGAAAACTATTGTTCATAGGGTCTCAAAATTTCTTGAGACACACGCTCGAACATCCCACACAAACACCACACACGAAGACCACACACGAAAACCACGCACGAACACCACACACGAACACCACACACGAAGACCACGCACGAACACCACACACGAACACCACACACGAAGACCACGCACGAACACCACACACGAACACCACACACGAACACCACACACGAACACCACACACGCACACCACTCACGAACACCACACACGAACACCACACACGAACACCACACACGAACACCACACACGAACACCACACACGAACACCACACACGAACACCACACACGCCTATTACATTCGAACCCCACACACGAACACCACATACGAACACCACATACGCACACCACACACGAACACCACACACGAACACCACACACGCACACCACACACGAACACCACACACGCACACCACACTCGAATACCACACAAGAACACCACACACGAACACCACACACGAACACCACACACGAACACTGTGCTCGCATATCATTCACGAATGCCGCACAAGAACACTACGCTCACACCATAAACGCACATCACACACGGAAACTATTCACGAATATCATCCCCAAGGACCTCCGCATGTCTCGCCGTGACTCTTGATAAGTGAAGAAAATTATTGGATACACTAAGTATATATTGCCTTTATGAAACACATATTTTATTTCTTGTTATGAAACACTAACTCATGAAACATATATTTTAAGCAAAAAATCTCGAGAAACTTATCATCCTTACACACGAACCAAGGAATAACATGATATTTTCCATAAAATTCATACATTTATTTAATTACACCGTATTTTCTTATAAATATAATGATGAAATCCTAAATTTCACAATAAATTCGGTATTGGCACAATATATCTTGATTTCGTACGCGGAGGCACACTCTGCAGCATCCGTACAAGTCAAGCACTACACTATGTCGTGAATGCACAACTTTTTATCATGCAAATAACATTAATAAAACGCTTCACTCAAGTGACTATAAAGGTGAGTAAATATGGCACTAGTATTGGGCGGGAAACACAATGATCAAGCAGAATAATTGGAAGTGTACAATTATTGTAGTGGAATAAATCGATGGGTAAAGTTATTAGAGCAGAATAATTCTAAATTAAGGTCTCAGGCAAACGATTCTAACGTTGAATTGTAAACATTTTCACGAGTTACAGGCAAATATTCTGAGATTTTCTTTCACTTGACTATTCACAGCGAATCAAACCAACAAAATGAAGCTCACTTAAGACAAATATCGCCGGGAAAAATGATGTGAAGAAGCCAGAACAGAGAAAAATTTCTAATACCGGTAGTATCCGGTTCTAAATCCAAAACTTTTGTTAATTGACTTACGGTAATAAGTTGACAATATTCTTTAAACTCTTTGAAGGTCAAGTGTAAGTTGAAAATAACCAACTTTTCTACGAAAATAAATCTCAACTCGTCAGGCCCGACAGGCCTGACAAATGATTCCGATCACCCCGTCTCACTCGGAATATGCCAATAAGGTACCATATGGATAGAGCATACATTTGTATTTTAGCCATGCTTTTCTACGTAAATTATGTGTAGCCGCCATTTCCCATATTCACTGGAATTTGCAGCAATATATTTAGCCTACTTGACGTAGTTAATTTCAAATGTGCCACACCATTCAGTGTTGACCCAAGATGCCTGTAGTACCCGAGGAACCAAGCTATTCGGTTAGTTAGATTTATTTGATTACTTAAATTACTGATTATCCCGTTTCATTGTTATTGATTTGTCTTGATTAATACATTGTCATTTATCATAAATTATTTCTGGTATATTTTTCGTATGTATTTTCTTGTAATCTTCTTTCTGAAAATCGTACGTCATGAAATCTTCGTTTCTTACCCTGCCATGATGAGCGTCTCAGCTTAGTAAACCTTACGAAATGACTAGCCTACAAGAAAGTTCTCCACATTATGTTTCATTTCAAATTAATTTTTTTGTACAACTCAAATTAACTTCTTTGCAATATTTATAATGATTCATTTTAATTTCGTGGCATGATCTTACAATTTCAACGCACTCTGCAATGCTCGCAGTTACGATTTCAAAAAAAAAGTTGTGTGATAGTTTTCGTATATATAATACTTAGCATTAATTTTAAACTATACATTTTTTATGTTTTAAATATTTGTTTGCTTTTCAAATTTATATGGTGATTTATTTTGAACTTTTTGGTGCTCGGGTTCATTTATACAGGAGTTGCATAGTATTAATGATCATTTTCATGTGACCACCAAATTTCTTAAGTATCCCAAAGAATTACACTATTTTCTTTCATGTATGTTTCGGGACCGACTCCTGCAAATCATGGTATTCCTATTTCTATTTGCGTCATTTTGATAAGTATTCACTTTGGATATTGTACTCTTACTACTCTACGAATCGACACCTTTTCATATATCCTCGCATATATTTACTTAATAAATAAAAATTTTAACTTAATAATTTAACTCACGTTCAACGTGCTAGAAAGACTGTAGCTCTATAAACTTGAAAATCGCACTCATTAATAAAAAATAATTACTAAAATATGAGACTAATCAGACTATATATTGAACTGCTCAAAATATTTCTACTTCCGCAGGCCATCCCGAAAAAAGGTCAACTTCTCGGTCTTGAAGAATGAAGCAGCTATGGATCCCGTTATGTTAAAAATTATATATTCATCCCGAATTGGGTAATCTTTGTCCAATTTACGTGTGTATATCTGATTCCCATATGTGTAAATATTCCTATGATCTTATCCCTAAATGTGTAATTTGTGGCAAATACGCAATTAATTAAGAATTATAATAAAAAATGTGTTGAGAAATTTCCGTAAATTTTATTAAAGACGTATATTTGGCCGAATTTGCTTAACAATTCCTTTGATTTCAAATTTTTAGTAAATTTGCAATACCAGCAACGAAATTATCTTAATTATAGAACTAAGCTGATATATGCTGATGAGGCCGGACGTTAACTACCTTAGCTTCAACGGATGGCCGCCCAAGGTTGCACGCTGGCCACGAACTTATTAAAAAGCTAGTTTTAAATAATTGACGACGAAAACGCAACTTTCCAATTCACCACTGAAGTTTAAAATACTTTTATTTCAATAGAAATATGGCACTTTAAAAAATGGCCACTCTGCAATTACGGTTACAGTTAGGAGCAGCACAAACACTGGCAAAGAATTATTCAGCTCAGTCAGGGAGACGGCACACTGAAAGACACTAAGCTTTATGCCAGATAGGCAGTTACGAGTTACCACTAGGTAGGTCAGAGCAGCAACTTCACCGATGGGCTAGCAGGACTCTGCTGTCTCCTTAAAAGAATCGCCCTTGTCTCTTTGAGACCAATCTTGCCTGAAGGGATCCTAAGTCTAAGTTATTCAATGGGCTTCGATGAAAATCCATACATGTATAATTTATCTCCTAGCTTAAATAAATTTAAATGATTAAAAAAAATGTCTAAAATGACCGCGAACGATTCTCATTCGTTGACACTGATGCATGGTGAAAATTAATGTTTTTTCTTATAATTAATTTCCTTAGTTTATTTTGAGTCATGAAAATATTAAAACAAGTGGAAAAATGCCGTTTGGTCTCATTTTTCCTGATTAAGCATATTCAGAAATATATTACGAACACTTATTTAGAGGAAGCCTTGGATACATATAATTCGATCCAGAAAAATCCGTTCGTTTACCCTCTCTCAGCAATTTTTTTCAAGTTCAGATGGAAAAAGTATAAAAATTTTCATTCAGATATAATATAAATAAGCCTCCCTAATATTACGGACATCATAATCAGCTCTGATTGGATTTGGCTTGTTATATTTATAAATGTATCGACCCAAAAGTTTTTATTGCAATTTACAAAAATTTTAGTTGACTCCAAAGATCATGTATCAACACTTGAACTTCTAAAATAAAACAAAAATATTCGTGATGATGATAAAAACTTGTTTTATGCGCATGGCTTATTTGTATCAAGTCGCTCATTATAAAACTACCAAATACGAAATGATCGCCAGCATTATTCCTTAAGATTTGCCTTATACCCAGGTTTTAGCTGTCACACTAAGGTAACCTGCTATTTTAAGTGGCTTCGGGAATGAGGTTGAGATAATTAAACTTTAGTTGTAAAAACCGTAGATTAAAACAGCCACTTCATATTTTCTACGAATAGTCTGCTCTAGTCTGTGTATCCTGTTCCAACTTGGAAGAATTTTCTTTCGCACAAAATATTCGTCCAATGTAACATTCATTTAAAATTTTGACAAAATTTATTTAATTTTTTCATTTATTTAAAAGTTTTGGCAAGAAAAAATGTTGTTGTTAAATATTTTCAAGTAATTATCGTATTCCTAGTTCATGGTGCATGATCTGCATTGATATATCGTGGAAAACAATCAATCACCCAACATGTATTGCTAATTTCCGAGATTTTTTCTCATCTCGATTCTTAATGAATTCCAAATAAGGGAATGCAATTTTCGAGGCAAACATGTACTTCAGAATTCAGATCAATGTGCAGAGAAGGTACGCATGTAACTCTAGGCTTATTGGAGTATCGAGTGCCGTTAAAATGATGTTTTGTTGCGTAAATGCATTTGGATATTATTGCTTCAAATTGCTGCAGTTATACGATTGATTAAATGAGTTTCCATGTTCGTCCAACGAGTATATAAACTCGTAATAGTCTGCTACAAATGTGTATAAAGGACTTCCTATATTTTAGACTTATTTCATATTAATATTCATAATAATACGGTGGATACTCCAGAATTGAAGAAAAAAACCCACCAACGGTTGCCCGCACGCACATGAGGGCATTGGAGAACGTGTAACGTCCTTGGAAGAAGCGTTTAAAAAGCGTTTGCGCGTTTAAAAAGTAAACTTCGTTCTCACTAATTATATTCTTAACTGTTATTACATTCGTGCATTCCATTCTATTCTTACATTACATTCTATTACATTCAAAACGGGTTTTCTCCATTTAAATAGTAATTTTAAGGTAAAATATGGACTGGTCAGCTTGAAATAAAATTTTCGTTGTATTTCGGAACATATTTCATTATCTTAGATTAGGACAGGAGGATAACATGTAACTAACCTAGGGTGCAAAATAAATTTATTTATCAGCTGTACCAGGAATAACATCTTTCTTTTATTTGAGAATCAACCACCAAACCGAAACCAAAAAATAAAATTAATTTAACTCCTGTACCTGAAAAATTATCTAACTTTTATTTGAGAATCAATCATTGTACTGAAACCGAAGTAAAAAATGTATATATTTACACTTGTACCTACAAAATCACTTAATTTTCTTTGAGAATCGATCATCGAACAAACAGCGAAGCTGATAACCGCAACTAAACGTTTCTCCTAGTTATCTAGAATGTGTTAAAACTTAACAAAGTAATCCCAATTTCAGAGAGCAAACCGAAAGCAAATCGTCTTGAGAATTAAAAACAACAATTCCGATAATATTCAAGACTTGTTCAACAGAATTACGCAACAGGTGTATTCCTAAAATGAGAAATGTATAATCACATTTCAATAGAGGTGGCAATATTAATGGCCTTAACAGTCCCAGTAATCACTGTACAAAGTGTACATTTAATTGTGGAGATATTCTGCATCATTCAGCAAAATACAAACAAATAATTCTGAGCAGATAAATGCTGTTAAGCATTGGAAAACCTTGTGCTCACATCGTATTAAGAGCGAAATTTTCACTCTAAAAATTATACGTAAAGTTGTGTTATTCCGCTTTTTTCCGCAGCTTGCCTCACAGACTCACAAAGGTCACACGTGATCATAGAAAACACGAACAAAACAAGCGTGAGCAGACTACCAAGTGGGAAATTATAACGAGGAACTTGTTTTCGCAAAACTCGCATGTACAATAACATGAACTTTTCGAGAGTGTGATGCACCTAAGAAATACGAAAAGTTAGAGTTATGTGTGGAGTGGAATATAACTACTCGGTCAATAAGATACACAAGTTATATTTCACATATGAATTTGATACTAGAAGCCTCATTCGTGATTATAGGCTAGAGCAAATTAAAATTTTTATCTATGAAGCCGTGACATGATCTCTACATGACCCTGAAAATCCGTGCCATCAATTCACCAGGTCAATTACTCTGCAGGTATATAAGCGAATTTTCTCCCTTATCATCACTTCATTGTAAGACTTGCAGGGAGCGCAAACATAGACATCAACTCTTGTAGTAATACCATATAAATAATTGGCCTTAGACTGATGGTCATCCTAGAGAGGTAGACAAATAACACCTAGCTGACTTCAAATTATTCAATTCTCGTTGTGCGAATAATAAATGAAATAACTCTAAAAACTCTAAAAATAACTCTAAAAATATGTAAAATTTTATTTCAAAAGATTTCGAAACAGACTACATGCAATTTATTGAACAGAACTGCTAAAGATGTTCAAAGTCGCCAGTTACATCGCGGTGTTAGTTGTTCTGACCTCGGCCTGGTGAGTAGACGTTTTCGTAAACTTACTTTTGATTTTTCAGAATAAATTTAAACTAAATTTTTTATTAGAATAAATTTAAACATGAATAAATAATTCATGTTTAATAAATTTAACCATGAATAACAATATATTTTTCGCGATTCACGCGGATTAGCCCTTATTGATATCTTTCATAAAATTCAGATAAAGCGTATCAATCAACGAAAAAAACTGATTGCATTTAATTTTTTTAATAGTTTTGGTTTTAAATAATGAAAACTTAAATTCTAACTCCATAAAGGGTATTTTCCTGATAATAATTTAACTATATATAACTCGTGGTCGCCCCGTTGATTATTTATTCATGATTTTGATTTTAACTCGAAGATTGCATTTCACAGACGAATAGAAAAATTGCTCAAATAATATTCACACATCATCCTCGAGGTGAATATTATAATATATTGTTTTCCATATTATATATAATTCGTGTTGAGTATTATATGAGATAAATTATACAATAACGTAAATAATATGTTTTTTCTTTCGCACAGGCAGCTGGAGGGGCAGAAATTCACCTGTGCACCCCTCAGGTGTCCGAGGGTGAACACGAGGGCTTGTAAATTCGGTGTCGGACTCAATGCCTGTGGCTGTTGTGAAGTTTGTCTCAGCGTGAGTAGCTGAATACTTAATAGCAGCTGAGGTTGTAATATTAAAAATAGTTACTTTTTTGCAACTTTATCAGCCAAGCACTGATGGTCTTCCAAGCTAAACTCAACAATCACGGACGATATATTGACAGCTACGTGTACTTAGGCTGCTGTGCGTACCTAAGCTAGTTCGTTAGTATGGCCCTATGGAGAATTCTTGAACTTATTGACATATAGTCTTTTTCACTGTCATTCAATTTGGTTTTCAGGAATTAGGGGGATTTGATTATAAAGCACGGATTATTATGATATGGATGGTCTATGTTCAACTGATGTTCAGGTATCAGTTCTAATCTACAATCTAACTTTTAATGATTTGAAACTGAAAATTTATTGATTTGGCATCTCGCTTCCTGTATATAATGGTTTCGAACGCCATATCAAGAAGAAATAAATATTTCAATGCATACATACTTAATAAATGCGTGCTGGTATACTAAAATGTAAGCAGCTTAATAATTGTTGGTGCACATTGTAAAGCTGGTTTTGATAAGTGATGTAAAAATTTTACCTTGTGAACCAGAAATCGATGTAACAAGGACTCGCATTTGACATTTATTTTCAATCCTTACGGGAGCGATTGTTATCAGTAATTGATTGGATTGTTTGTAATCGGCTGCATATTGAAACCAGCGCTTAAACCGGATACTGGTATAAACGTGTTTGGTATCAACGGGTACTTCTTGGTATTTTTCTACTTTTATTTCCTATGCTCCCTAGTATAAGATTTATTATCACAGGACAACCCTGCGTTAACGTCAACGTGTGACTTGGTTTCCCCAATGCTATTGTTTCAGTGAGATATTTAGTAACGATTGCTGCTGCCTGTTTTTCGTGGCGATGCGGTTGAAATAATTCACACCTTAACAGCAAAATTTTTCCCTTATTCTACGCCCCCCCTCCTTCATTTGGAGGATGTGAAAACTTTCGCTACAACAATTTATCATTCAAAAAGGCAAAAAATTTCCCGTTATATTTATCTTTCTCCTGTTTGCAAAAGTATATCTAAACAAGATTATTTTAGTCCAGAAGCAGCCTTCCTACCTCAAAGATTTATCGTTCTAGCTTTTGACTGCAAAGACATAGGGCGGTTGAGATTATTTTTATTTCCTGCACCTACTACGCGATGATTGGCTTTGAAACTTTTAATCTTGGAGCTTTAAATTCAGAGTTTTATCCTTAAAAATCATATTTAAGAGATTTTTTCCAAAGAGAGAATGCAATCATATATGTGATTTTTTATCTCTTATTAAGGGTCTGAATGCACCGTGTGGAGGCCCCTGGAATACAGAAGGTACTTGCGGCACCGGTCTGACGTGCGTCAAAAGTGACGCCAACGACGTCGACTCGGTCGGTACTTGCAAGTAAGGTGAGGTGTTTATAAGCTATTTTTATTTATGTGGTATTTATAATTGCATGAGACTTTATATCGCATGTAATTAAATTTCTTGAGCATATGATATGATCTCCACATAAATAATATGAGTGACTGCTTGGTTTGTATAATTTCAATTAAATGAGAGTTTTAACCAAAATTAACATTCACTTATATATACTTCACTTATATTTATTCACTTGCATGCATGTGCTTTGAATATGATGTATACATATTAAATTTTCTTTTCAGTGTAATTTTTGTATGATATAATCATGACGAGGTTGTGGACTTATTATTGCAATATATTTTTAATTGCAATATAATAATTGCAACTTATTTTTTTCGTTTTTACAGACCCGAAAGGCGAACGATCGCAGCACTGAACGACTCCATTTTTGGCAGTTGACAGAAAGCTACAAATATTTTTTTATTCAACCGTTTGAATTAAAATCTTTGCATACCAACACTCATGATATGATTATCTCGCCACTACTTTTGTGCCGGAAATAATTTTTATCCGATTCATATATAAGTCGTTAATTCGTTCATTATTATATATCATTCACACTATTAGATATTTAGAAAATAAATAAATTTGTAATTTGAGCTGAAAAATTGTGCGCAAGATAGACCAAATTGACAAATATATTTCATGAAATTTAGACATCCTTTCGTGAATGGTTGGTTTTGGTTAGGTGTTTTGAAAATGGTGGGGTGAATATAAGAATTACGAACAAGAATTTCTTCGCGTAAGACATGACTAAAAACATAATTCATATTTCTTATTGCGTAGAGTTTCTCATATTTCAACTAACGAAAGATTTAACTTCAATTCCGGATCATCAACTTATGCAATTGGCAGGAAAATTGAACACTTGCGCGTTTTGAAGGTCCAATAATTGAGTGACTCAAATTCGAGTAAGAAATGTTACAAATTTTCACATCTACTGATAACTTGTTAATTATTTAGCAATAACACATCGGAGTAACATGAAGAAAATAACTTTAAATTTTATATTTATCACAACTTTGATATCACAACGTAATTAATTGGACTTCGTCTAGTATATTTTCCTCTTCGTTTCGATTGTTAATTATTCTATTTGATGGTAGTATTTGGTGATATCTTAATTCGATTTATATAGTTTTATTCCCAATGCTCAACGTAAATTTTGTGTCAGTGTTCAATGCACAATTTTGATGAACAAACATCTGTTAAAAATGGTCTCAGATGTGTAAAATTTTCCTAGAATTTTGAAGGAATTACATTAGTTTGGAGAACTCAACTTAAAATTTAGAGCAACATAAATTGCGCATCACGAAAAACTTTTGCGGATACTATATTCTTTTACATGTGATCAGGTTAGTGAAAAAGAATGACATTTTTATTTAAAACTTCTTTAGAGTTTATTTTTTCCAGCTGTCTAAGAATTTGTACAATAGGGCCAACAACTCATTTCTTTCATTTCTCCCAATGAAAAATCCGTAAAATCCATAAATTTTGTGCATGTGATCCCCAAATTTAGGAAGGCTGACACGTTGGTATGCGACTGCAAGACCATCAAGTGTTCCAAAGTTGACCCGCAGTCATGCAAATACGGCTTAGGACTTGACGCTTGCGGCTGCTGCGAAGCGTGTCTGCTCGTAAGTGATTTTTACTTTTTATAATAAATAAACTTTTTCGAAATGCATTTTGGAAAATAGTGATTTCATCTCGGTGATACGAAACATTGGAATCTGGGTTTTAACGGTACTTAAGCATATTTTAATATAATAAGCGAGTGTATTACAACGATTATAATTTTTTTACTCAGCTACCTCCCGTAGCAGCAAGCAATGGTTTTTATCATTGTAGACTTAATTATTATGAATGCATTTGTCAAGGGTCCCGGCGCTACTTGTGGCGGCATGTGGGATATGGAAGGATATTGTGGCACTGGCCTGACCTGCGTTAAGAAGGACTCTACTGATGCAGATTCTATCGGAACTTGTCAGTAAGGTGAGATTGTAGTATAGGTACGTCACGTTTTATTGCAGGCTTCAATAGGTGCATGACACTTTAGGTGCGGGTTCAGTAGGTACATCTTGTTTTATGTGTGGACTCGATGGGTGCATGCCACTTTAGGACAGGGTTTAGTAGGTGCATTTAGCTTCAATTGAGGGAAGTTTCTGTAGGTGCATGACATCTTAGGTGAAGGTTTAGAACTTACATCAAATTCTACGTAGGGTTATAAGTAGGCGCATATTGTTTTCGTGAGGGCTTAGTAGGTGCATGAAGTTTCAAGTGAAGGTGATTCTAGTAGATGCAGGACACATTAGGTGAGGGTTAAGTAGATACCTAAAGTTTTAGGAGAGGTTTCAGTAGGCACATGACAATTTAGGTAAGATATTTAGTAGGTGAGTAACTCTAGTTATGATATTTACTATAGTGCATGATCCTTTAGGTGAAACTTTCAGTAGGTGTGTGACACTTAAGATCAGACATGTTAAAATTTTCAAATAAATAATAGGATCTTCATCCGAAAAATTTTCTTGTACATTTAATTCTTTTTATAATTGGTTTCATACAGTACATTTTCTTCCAAATTATGTCATTATTTCATCGAAGTGTTTTGAATAACAAAGAAATTTCACCGATTTTTATAATTCCCACAGGTCTTAGCGGGGGAGGAGCATGGCGGCAGTCGTGAGGTTGTAGTTGTACCTGAACCGAAACACTCTCAGACGAATCCTTATTTTGAAGTTCATAACATTACAGAAATATTTTTAATCTAATTTTACAAGAATTGAACATTTATCACAAATTTTTTAGATGTTGACTTGAAGTAGGAATTCTATTCATCCAATGTCAATTCAATAGCTATGTAATCATAAAAACACGTTGGTTGCAAGATTAATCTGTCGAGTATAAAATGGGCAATCTATTTTTTCGAATAATTTTTCATTGTATTGAATACGCAATTTCCCTGACTAACTTGAGGGCCTTTATAGCAGCGTTTTCCTATTTTGGCTTCGAATAAATACGCGTAAAAAATTGGTTTCTTTGCATGAGGAAACTACGAACATAACAGTCTATAATTTATTCAATAACGCTAATAATATTTCTTCGTCATACTACGGATTAAATTTGGTGGAAACAGAAAAAAGTGTAAGATTTCTTGAGGATAATTTTATCAGAAACAAAAATTACATTTATTTAATGTATTTGAAGTGCGAATCCATTGAAACTTATTCAAATCAATCACTTATACAATTTTTCCATGTTGACAAGGAGAGTTAAAATAAAGAAATGATTAATAAAACAATCAAACTAGCATGACTAGCATTAACAACTGCACTGCAGTTTTCTCATAATAATATTCTCAAAATCAAATTTTCGCCTAAATCACAATTTAATTGAAGTTTAAGAATGAATGCAGTAAGAATCAATGAATCCTGATATTCATTGATTTGAAGTTACCAGTTATGAAGGTATAATTGAAGAGAATTGAATTGTTAATTAACAAAGAATTTAAAAGCTAAGTTAACTCCAAGTGAATTTTCCCACATTTTCATTGAAAACGTTTTCAATGACGACATGGTGAATTAACATGGTATTTTCCTTGATTTCCAATTCGTGGTCAACTTACGATTTAAGCAGCCTTATACTGCATGTATATATTTAATTAACGGGTGTTTGGTCTACCCCCTAGGGTCGAGAAACCTCAGTGCGCCTGCAAACCAGCGTCCTGTAGCGCCCCTGAGTGTAAATACGGCGTGGGCAAAGACTCGTGTGACTGCTGCGACGTCTGTCTTCTTGTAAGCCCATGAGGACAAAGAGAGATTGATGAATACAACAGTATTTTGGAATGGAGTATTTTCCTAACATATGGAAAATACGCCATTATTATCTCAACCAGTTAATGGAATATTTTCTTTTTCTGTTGAAAATATCCATTCCATTTTTTATAACTTATGAATGGAGAGTTTTCTCCGCCGCTTAATTGTGTTTCTAATAATTCTGTTTCTATTTCTATTGTATTAATTTATTTTTTGTTATATATGGATGTTTTGGTCAATGGAATAATGTTGCGAATCAATATAAGGAATAAATAACAGATTTATACCCGTATTTAAAAGACTTGTACATTTTTCCTTCACGAACGTGCTACTATTCATAAAATGTACAATGATTTCCTTCATATTTCTAGGGTCCTGGAGTAACATGTGGAGGCCCTGGTGACGTACACGGCAAATGTGGCAGGAACATGGCATGTGTTAAAATAGATCCCAAGGATGCTAACTCCATCGGGACCTGCAGAATAAGTGATTATTCCAGTTATTAAGCAATGTCTCATTCGGAAAATTATATAATCAAGCCCTAGTCTGTTTCTTTTTAACGCATTTTCTCATTTGTGGAAAAAATGCACTATTGTGCTCGCTATGTCCGTCTGTCTGTCTGTTTGTCTGTCTGTATGTCTGTCCGTCCGTGACCTCAAATTTTCGTCGACGAGAAAATGCGCTCTCTGTCACTCTCTGCAGTGAGTACTGAGTTATATATTTTTTTTTGTTTTCGTTGATCTCATATTCTATATTTAATGTTTTAATTATTTTGATCTGCATTCTGGATTATTAGATTCCAATACCCCTTATTACTATGGATATATAGTTAAAATTATTTAATCTTATATTGGAGGTTTGGTCCGAAGTAATGGCTAGTCATGAAATAGACTTTGGCCGTGCCATTATAAAGTTAAATACCTCGCGAAATATCGTACATACGTACATAGTAATCTTAAAGTTATTTAGGAAATTTCAGGAAAAAACTATAGCTGGAATTAGAATACAATTCCCACAACTTCTCAAATAACTTCATCATGAACGGTGATTTGCAATATTTGATTATATTATTAGTCCCGTTTCCAGTTGTTTTATCATTGAATGTTTACAAGACATTTATATTAAATTGAAAATTTCCCAGCCTAGAAAAATTATCCTGTTTACATGTAGTTCGCATTATCGTATTTTAACAGTACTCGCTGTAATCGTTAGTGTTTTATTTATGGGAAACTAAACACTCATCTAAGATTTACCAATTAAAATAATTATATTTCAAATAATTTTATCTCTTTTATAGTCCCTAGGGGAAAATGAGCTACGCAGCCCGGTATGAGGTCTGCCTACAGCGAAGCGAACGTGCTTGTGATCAGCCTTGCTTCGATAGGATCTACTTACAAATATTATTATACATCAAGTGCTATACTTCTCCTTCCATTAAAGCTTGTCTATGTAATAATTTGCGTTTCCTTTAACGATATCTTCATTTTGTGTATCTTTTAATTGAAATTTCATAAGCTATTGTTTGCGTCGTACCTGCTCTTTATTACAGTGAATTCAATTCTATAAATTGTTTCATTCCACGGTAAAATGTAAAATTATTATAATGATGTCCTTCGATATATTATATATGCCTCCATTGCATCTACCGAGGATTTATTCAAGTGAAATTAGCTAAGGACCAAAATTGAAAATTATACCGTGCTTTGAAACTACAACACATATTTTCTCTCTGTAGTATCGAATCTCTCGCTTCTTCTATTGGGTTACCAAAAATAATAACGAATGTAATCATGAAGTTGAAGTTGTTGTTTTATTTACCCATTTTGATGAAGTTGAAGAGGAATTCTATGACATTGAATAAATTTATTAACCCTTGAAAGATTTACCACTACGAGGTATAGGTGCATTTAAATGGTTCACAAGTACATCTCGATGACTTACCGAGCAGTTTAAGAAAGTGTAATATGATATGAAATTTCAATAATAAATAATAATACCACTAAACAAATCATTCCGCGTACAATTTAGTATTTTTACTTGCTAATGTTTATATGTTTTTCGGTAATTAATTATTAGGGCGCACGCTACTTATTTGCGTTCAATGGTGTGGATTATAGCTACACGTCGAGAATTAGATTATTAAACAGATAGATAAGATAATTGATAATTTCGGAGAACGAGTCATGGTTCTGATTAGAAATTAGTTGCCAATTATTCAAATACTACTGGGAATATGAAAATAAATACAGGAATTCATTAGTAATTCGATACTTCCAATTAATTATTCAAAACTTGTGTTGTGATTAATATTTTTTAAATAAACCAATTCATTCAATGGTTGTTTTTTCAATTAGTGTGATATTTTTGATCATCAATGGTAACATGACACATTGTAAATGACCTCATTCTACGAATCTAAATCAAACCATTGCATTCCAATAGACTTTTATCGGCAAATAGAACGCGAGGGTATATATTCAAGGCACGATAGTCATTGAATTGTTAATGCTGTACGATATGATTTTATTAATATTTGTATTTATTTCTAAATGAGTAGGAAAGATAATATTAGGAGAATAAATGCCACAGAATTGATTTTAGCTCATGAGCAAGCTAAATTATATGAGCACTAAACATTTTTATTTGCTGCCATTTTTTATTGTTTCTGCAACGCATTGCTGTGTAGCCAAGCGGTATTCGAGCTAATATATTTATTAATAAAATATTTATTCGGAAAGAAGGTTGAACTCTCATTGTTGTTACGTGTTTAACAAATTTCAAAAGATTTGAGCAATAACAATTGCCTTATACTGAAGAGACTTTCTTATATATAAGATCTACCAGTTCTTCCTTCGTCTCGCTAATATTGATAATAAATGTCACTGTTTTATAAAGGTTTCATGTTGAAGCAAGCAACGCAGCAAGAAATAAGGCAATAAATTGAGCTCCAGCTGTATCAGACGCTTTGCGCATACCTTTAAATATATTGCATTGATGATTAAACCTTGATAGTTCGATAATGTTTAGAAGATCAACTATTAATTAAACCATATATTAATATTAGCGTGAATTATATTAATTCGAACGCCACCGCTCTAGAAGTGAATATTGTTATATTGTTGCGGGAAAGCGAAGCAACAAATCTTAATCAACGTTTCATAGGCTGAAAATACGTTATTGAATCTGCATCAAAATTTCAGGGTTGGGCATAATTCACAGGATGGGAAATTATTATTCAACCTCGTTTCAAATTTGCCAACAGTTAATCATTATTAGAGATAAAATATTCTACTAGTCTCTCTCATATAACTTGTTTTCGTCGAAATTTTCATTTTCTCTATTAAAATAATTAACTCATGCATATTTATATCAAAAAATTTGAAAGTTATTCTTCACAGCGAATATACTCGTAAATACATCGAAAATGAGTCGAAAAAATGTTTCGCAACCCTTCAATTGATAAATGGGAATAATGATGTTCCTAGATATATTAAATTTCCCTACATGGAATGCGTAGATGATTTACACAAATACAATAAGTTAGGAAAAACACTAAAAATTTTTTAGTGTTTTTAGTGTTTTAGTGTTTTAGAGTTTAGTGTTTTTAGTGTTAGGCAATTTTATGGAAACGTTTATGTTTTTTCATAAATATGAAAGTTTTCTAGCATACATGTTTATATGTCTCAACCACGCCATTGCGATGGAAAGCTGTAATTAAAAGGTGCATTTCTATCTTACTTAATTAATCTACAGCAAGACCGCGAATGAATTATCCGTGATTATTTGCACTGCACCGCAAAATCCTTGAAATCAGCAGTTGATACATCCAGGAATACTGCAAGGAACAGGAAAACATGCGTCAACCGGAAAACTGTACCGAACAACATCGTAGTCGAGGCTAAATCAAAGCAATGTTACGTACTGAGCCACCTTTAATTGCCTTCTACGTAAACAGAAAAATATCAGGTTGCATGCGATCATGGTAAATGTGACCAGAGTGAACGTGAGCAGACTACAGAAAAGAAATTAAAAGTTAATAACAATTCTGAAGTGTCTGCAATGACCTTTGCAATTACGTCATGAAAAATGTTTTGAAAGCACGGTCAGAACGAACGTGAGCAGCATACTAAGCAGCATTGAATAAGAATTATTTGATCAACTTGCTCAGATGTTTAAATAACAACACTGGCTCGGTTTAAAGAAACCGAGCCAAATCTGGGTTTAAATTGATTGCATGTTGTACTACTCCAATATTTAAAATATTTTAAACATTTGAGTCAAATATTTCCAGACACAGAAAAATTAATTTAATTAAAAAATTTCCTTAATCCACGGTCGTGATCATGAATATGTCGTTAATAAATCTGTTAGAAGACGTAAGAGAAATGGACGTGATTAAATTAAAAATACATTGCCATTTCTACATATAACGCTTCTGTTTGGATTATTTCATTGTAGAGACAACTGTTATTCCGCTCATGATTGACTGAAAAATATGTGCGTATAAAATAAACAAAATAAAAACAAACAACAAATAAACGTTTAAAAATTATTATAAGAAATTACTGTTTTGAAAGTGCACATGCTGCGCTAGAGAAATATGATTTTTGGTCTTTATTAACGGTCCATTGATTATTTATCTATTCAAGCTATTAAGCTCGTCACGAAAAATGAATAACAATTCACTCCTCTATTGAAAAATCCTTCTGGATGTGGAAAGAATGTTAGCCATATTTTATCTTATCGCAATTCCCCTTATGACAAGGAAGCCGTTTGCAATTTTAGCAGGCTTGTATAAGGGGGAGATTTTGTAATAATTGTTCGTGGACGTAATTATCACTGTATTCGAGATGGATTTAGTTACTAAATATGAGAGACTCAGATCCTTAGGCATTTGTATTTAATTAACTTTATATCTTTGTGGTAGTTTAACTGGATATTATTACGCGAAGTTAGCATTAGGGGATATACAAAAGTGAATATTCCCCTGCTGGAAAAATATTATTTTTTATCTAAATTTGAATGGCTAAAAACATGGCCTGTCGTCTGTGCTATACTAAGATATTCATGGACACAGCCTCGGTCTCCCGTGCACGTATATATAAGGCTAAGCGCTATCATGACTCTCACTTGAAGGTAAGACGAGCAAGGAGATGTTGCATTAATCCAGGATTACCATTAATCCATTAATCCAAAGGATTTACCATTAATCCAAGATACTGGATTACCATTGACAATCCACTTCAAATATAAGTTTAGACTGGTGAAGAAGAAGTTTTAACGAGAATACTCTTTAGATTAATTTCAAATGTTTTTCATTAGGATAGGTATTTAATCCACTACTAATATCTGTCCACTGATAGATATTTATTATATCAATTCAAAATTTTTCCAACAGATTGAATTATTCAACAGATTTTCTATTACAAACAGAAAATTTTACATAGGAAGAAATCGAATTATGTTCAAGGTCACTTGCATCATCGTGGCGTTCTTTGTTCTTGCTGTGACCTGGTGAGTAGACTTAGTTCTACCACTAAACTTTATTAATCCTAAATATTTTTTAGCCCAGTGAAATGTCATATGTCACGGTAACATCACATCATTTGCCATAATGTCATAGATCATCATTATTTTGGAACTTGTAGGTGAACACGCATTCAGCCAATCAATGATAAAGTGCCTGGTTGTTCAGTAAAATATTTTATCCGAATGAAAGATTTCAGGTCATCGATACAAATTTAATACAAAAGTTAATACATAAGTATTGAATCAATGATATTGTATAAAATAAAATTTATTGTTACATTTTTTATATAGTTTCTGGAATTTTTACGAGGTTAGCTCTCATTAAGATAACGGAGAAATTTCTGGGCATTTAAAGTGTGCGGTTAAATCTAAAATTGAGCGTGCGACTGAGTTTGCTAATTTGAAAAAAAACAGCTGAGCGCTCTATATTTTAGAACTTGGTCACATTTTTATTTTAGAACTTGGTCAATTCACTGTATTCCTAACTACTTAAAGAGATTTAAATTTAGTTAAGATGGGGCTGTTGTTCGCCTATAAACGAAATTCGTACTATAATAGCATATCAGTCCTGACTTCAATTTTAAAAAATATAAATATTTCTATTTAACATAGTTACTAATATTCATTGCAAAGCCAAAAAATTAACTCAAATTTTGAACCTCGAATGTCAATTAAAATTTTATTATAAGTACAAGAAACAGAAATCATAAACAAAAATTTTTCTTACATCAAACTACTCAATATTCTCATTAAATTATTTTCTTATTAAACATAGACACGCATTGCGTGCATGATGGAGGAGCTGTGATATAAATGCATGGCCATCACATGCGCTTGAGTTACTGAGCAGTGACAATACAAATATTAAATGCGGATAAACATATAATAACATAAAAGAAAAACTCAAATCCATTTTCAAATTAATCAACATACACCCTGAATCGTGCTCGCATTGCTCATTCACACGATGATTCCTGACAAAATTACACATTAGGCAACTTATACCACTAGGATACAAGTAACATTTTTTGACAGGCAGGTGGAGGCGCTCCGATGTAACTGCACGGCCATCACATGCGCTCGAGTAGACGAACGGACTTGTCGGCACGGCGTCGGACTCAACGCCTGCGGCTGCTGCCAAGTTTGTCTCCGGGTAAGCAATTTACTTAAATGATTTTAAAACCATGAAAAACCCTTATATTATTAAGGTGAAATATATGAATATTTATGCCTATAATGCAGGATTGTAGAATATGTTTTATTTCAAAGGAAATTTAATTGAAGATCAGAGAAAGCATTTTGTGAATAAGTTAATTGCTTGCTTCTCCAGTGAGTCGAACGATGTTTTTGATGGAGTTTGTATTTGGGATAATAGGTTGCCGAAAGACAGTCTTAATAAATTTCTGACAATTTGGATGTAACAACGTTCATCTCCAAGTTATAAGATAAACAACTGTAAGTTAATATCATTCATTGCCTTTTTATATGAATAATATCTATAAGTTATTGCAGGTTATAATATCTATTGGTTATTATTGCAAGTTTCATAGTTTTAGTGGTATTGAAGATCTTTTTTCCTCGTTCCTGAACTTAAAACAAAGAGCAATGTTACATGATTACAGAAAATTACCTTATTGACTCGCAATCACTAAGTTCTGAAGCTGCTCCCAAAAAAATACGTCTCGATGTTTAAAAAAAAAACAATCGAAAAATACATGACGAAAAGCATACCAAGTCTTTATTTGCTCTCAAAGTCTTTATTTGAGTAACTGATGTTACTGATGTTACTGATGATATGTTATTGATGGATCCTAACATTAATCTAGGGCCCAGGAGAAAGGTGTGGAGGGCCTTGGAATATAGAAGGCAAATGCGGCAGAAACTTGACGTGCTCTAAACTCGGCCCCGATTCTGTCAACTCGCGCGGTATGTGCGTAAGAGGTGAGCTAATAATAAATTTTATGTGTTACTGAGACAAATTTGTGGTGCGGTTTTTTACCTATTTATTAATATTTCGCGGCAAAAAAAAATTTGTTAGTATTCTCGTCTGGAAGGAGTTTCACTCCTGTTCGTATTTTTCCCCAAATACGTCTTATGATGATTATGAAAAGAGTGACAAAAGCTTCTAAGTTAATGTTTATCAAATTGAATCATAAATTTGAAAATTAATCACAGAAAATCAACAAATAAACCATTAACCATTATAAATTTAATTTAATTCAAAAATAATGTATCAAAATAAATTTAATTTAATTCAAAAATAATGTATCAAAAAAACTCAGTTACATTCAAAATAATTTGTTCAAATTATTTCAAGTATATCGTGATTTACTTCTTATTAGTTGTAAGGTAAGAATACACATGAGGTGAACATTTAACCTTACACGCCCTGCCATCAAGTTCTTTATAGAATCTCTACAAATAAACGCTCCAGTTGCTGATGATGAGATAGCTAATTTCTTGTGTCGCTGATTTCGTTTTCGAAACGTTTGATTTTCCTATTTTGACCTGATAATATCCCCATATAAAATAAAACATGTATTATAACATGTACATCAAGCATGGTCAAGCAACGATGATTCCGGATACAAATATATATTAGTTCTCCTATACTTCTATGATGCAAGTTAATTTTTTTTAAAGCTCCGAACGAATTTAAATCCATTTTTCTTTGTCTAAATGAAAATGTAATTTTTAGTTACCTCAATTCCAATAAATGTGTTCAACCTGTTTTTTAAACACAGATGGAAATTCGTTATTTCAATCTCGGGCGGTAATTTTATATCTCGAGATAATTTTAAATTTATAAATTATTGACTTCAATTAGTTGGAGGATACTAAAGCAAACCAAAAAAGGATCGTAACAACGAAAAATTATTGTGGTCTTTTTACTTGCGGATGGACAAAATGTGGTCTTCTTTTTCGTCAAAAAATGTGGACTTCAATTCTTATGGGCGGACAAAATGTGGTCTTTTTGACCACATTCATCGAGCTGCAGAATTTTTTCATTCTCAGAAATATCTGGGAAATTTTTTCCGAAATTTTTGGATAAGCGTCAAAATTTAGTGAATTTTGCAATATAGAAGGCATATGTAGTGAGTGATGCTCATAATATTATTCCTAGAACTTACTCGGTTCACTGTAGGATAGTTGGACTTTAATTTTTTTAATTTTGACCCAATTTTCCATATTTGTGCAGTTCCTAGAAGAAGATTCCCGTTACTCGCCGCCACAAATGAGATCGAAGATTAACCTGGATATTGCGTTGCAGGTTTCTGAGTATAATTTTCAAATATTATACTGCCTTCCGCTTTTCTTTATTGGGATTGTTAATAACTAGAGATGTAATTTATTTTACTGCAATTTTTCAATGAACTGCAACTATTATTCTAATCAATTTCATATGAATTTTATTCTACTATAACGAAATTTGTGAAGCCAACAAATAAATGTCTAATGACCTTAATAATGTCTTGAGTTCATCTGTTGATTCGTCTTAATTGAATTATACATGGAAGAAGACTTAAACCACTATTTTTTTATTACCTAATTAAACACCCCAATTGAATTTCAATGCACAAATACGATCTCGGCCTCAATCTCTGCAGCTGCTAACAAGTTTAATTCCTGTAAATAATTTAAGTTTGAATAAAAATTAATCCATATTTCTTGGAGTGTATTCGATTATCAATGAATGTAGTCTTCATTCTCGCTAAATCGAAGACAACAATTTCGTCTCAGGTGATAGGTAAGTTGTGTGAATAGTCATTTGTTATTTTTCAAAATTGTCAGTCAAAATTGTTGTTTTTGATGACAATTTGTTTTTTATAATTTGTAAATAAGGTGGGCCGATTGGGCGTACGATACTATCATGTTATAAATTATATAGACAAGGGAAATCTTCCATAAGAAAATGCGTGGCTTTCAGGGCATATTAGTAAATTTTTTGTTTCGCAAATCTTGAACATTTCACGACTTAACAAACCTAATACTGATTTCCAAGTGAATACTTGTAGCACCGTAAAATATTCATTTAATTTTCTTTTTTCAACTCTGAATTGAAAATTTAAATTTCAACTCCATAGTAGTTGAAACTACAACAACATAGTAGTTTTCAACCTAAAATTCCCAAAAGTTCTTACAATACGTTTTTAACTAACAGTCCATGCAAATCAGTAAATTAATAGTTATATTTACAGCTCTAAATTTTGTTTTAACCAGGAGCAGAGAGATACTTAAATGTCAGTTATTAAAACCGTAGACTAACCTGAAATTCCACTATTTTCTTTGAGAGGTACATTGAGGATATACTTATTTAAATATAAATTTCGATAACGTTCATCACTGTGTCAATAAATACAGAAAGAATAATATTCGATAACATCTCTGTTTCATGAATTTTAAACTTGCTAGTAACACTAGATCCAATTTGAAATTCATGGAATAATAATTCGAACCTAATCGTATCACTTACTTGAATTTATGAAAGGGATTTTCTTTATTAATTGTAGTATTATTATTAATTGTAGTATTAAAGACAAATAGAGGGTGGTTCTTTTCGATCCCCGAGCTTTTATATATATTTGGATTTCACTGCGAAAAGAAACTCTTTATTTATTTTTATTACATGGACCGGCTGGGTAAGCTTGCTTGTGTCAATCTTCGTGCTCTTGCTTTGAATCTATTGGTTTTGATAATGGCACCTGGTTGCTACTATAGAATGCTAATTTATTCAAAATTCAGGATCTGAAATCAATTTGTCATTTTTGGGCGATATCTAATCAACCTTTTGATTCGCGCTCTGAATAGTACTTAGATAAGGATCCATGGGTAAGAAAAGTTGGACGGTTAATTTGGAATCTAAAAGTTTTCAGCGTCAAAAAACTTGTGAAATTAATTTCAGTCGACGATACCTGAAACCCAGGAGTACACTTGAAGTACTTTTAAGGAATAGCTCCTTTACATTAATTGATAGGAGTTTCAATGGATAATTTTTGATGACATTAAAAAATAGTTACGACTCCTATTGGAAAACTACTGAATGGAAGAAAAATATTTTTTTTCTTTTGAAGGTACTTCATCCATTAGGGATAAATTTATTTACAACCCGTAGAGAAATACGATTTTTACAAATAAAGTTGAACAATTTCTCGCAAAAGACTTGCTAAATTTTTTTCAAATTATTACGAAACCTGCAAGCAAAAAAAATCTTAATCTTTTCTGGTTCATCGTTCATTGTTCACGAAGGGGGTTTCCTAGCTCCATTAGACACTTCGCTCCATATTCGTTGTTCGTTTGGAGTTTCACATATCAAGTAAACCTTATACGAACTTTTTGAAATCTCGTCGTGGTTACAAAAGTTTACGTGTTTGTGTCCAGCCATTGTTCCATGAAAGGAAGGTTCAAAATGTTTAAGTTTTAATCATTCGTAAATATATTGTGGGACAATTATAAATCTTATTTATGGAATATTGTTCGTAATTCTTTTCATCCTAATATTTGCCGATTTTTTATTCATTTAAATGGTATTTAGATTTTTATTGCTGATGTGCTACTACATAGAATCAGAGCTAGAAAATATTATATCGTTTTTTTTCTATAATTCATTTATGAACTAATTTAACGTATCAAATAATTAATTATCTAATTATATATTTTCATATGCTCCAGCAATGAAATTTAATAATGGACTTCATTTTACCCAATAACAATAAACCAAAAATTTTTAAACACAGTTTTCGTGCAATTTTATATAAATACGAATTCCCGGTGGTCGCAGGTGTTGGAGTAAATCTTGGTTCGTATCTAAGTTTGTCCCTCCATTTGGCGCGGTGAAGTTGAGCGCATCTTCCGTCACTGGCGAAATGCAACCAAACTTTGGGACTTGATACCAGATGCTCCCGTACGGCGCTGCCTCCTTCCCGTTGCACGGCATGACAGATATTTCTGGTCCGAAATTTATTCAATATGCAATTCACAAAGTTGACAAATTGGATATCTGAAAAATTTCTCGTGAATATTGTGTTGTGGAAAGATACAAACTTTAATTATATACGAAATAAAAATATATTAATTCTGTCGGAAGAAAGTTACATAATGCGGAAGCGTAAGACTAGATATTGGAATCTCTAATGCATGACTACCGCTTTTGATTATTCTGATAAAAGCTTATTCAGGCCTACTAAAGATAAGGCTGAGCAAGACCACTATAGAAATCATTGCTGACAGACAGCCGGACTCGCTCAAAAATATACTGAGAAAGTAGCGTTTATATATCATAGCTAATAATTCAGTTCTTTTCTACCTGTAATCTAAAAAGATTCAAACACATTTCACGAAGTATTTCTCTTTCAATATAAGTTTTTAATGTTTCGATAACATTTATCACAATACAAATATCCTCCATGCTAGAGTACCGCACTTTTTGATCGTAAGGTTAAGGTTGTTCGAAACATAAAAAGTCATGCATAAGTTTTTAGAAGAGATTTCTTATTTCCGTAGCAGAGATATTTCAAGCTTAAATTAGGTTATATACATCATGGTAATGAGGTCCAAAACCATTAGACTTAATTGATAATGGATAAAAACTAGATGTGTGCGAAAGCACAATCCTGGTTTCATGGTTTTTTACCAAAAAATTGTGGCGCCAACCGTAAAAAGCATTTAAATTCAAATTCCAAATGACTCAACATTTTACTGAGTAATTGCCAAAAGCCGTTTTGAAATAGCTAAAATTTTTTCTAATAAGAAATTAATAAGCTATGCCTTCAAACGCGCATAAGCATGAAGTCATTAACTTCTCAAATTGAAAAATAACATGCCTCGTTGTAAGTTAGTTCCTGTGCTCTGAAAATTAAGAAAAATTTAAAAGGCTCTCAATAGGAGAGGCATGAAATTCGGACAGCAGCTTGATTGCTGCCATTTGATGACAATGTTCGAGTGCACTAGCCTTAATGAAGGTGAAGTTGATAATTCACGGAAATAGCAATAAGGCCCAGCGTGCGACAGTTGTATCGGTATTGAGTGCGGCAGCTTATCTGCCATTTATCTTGATGACATCGAGACATGGAACGACAAAGTCACGATACTCGGTGACACTCAATAATCCCATCACGGTAACGGTCCTTTATTTCTCTTTCTTTAACTGCAAGGTAACTGTGTTAGAAATGGTATGATAAAAGCTAAACGGCACGGCGCTAACCTGCAGGTGGTATAGGTGTCAAGTTCCTTCTTTTTATATTGCCTAAATTTTTTTTTTACAAAGTGAGTACTAAAAATGTCAATATGTTTATCTTGTGAAGAAAGTGGGAAGCTTTGAATTAATACAACAATCAATGTACATAAGCATAATATTCAATATCTAGCTACGATATTTCATGATATTGCGAGACTAATTTTCTAATTTAACGACGACTGCCGGCTAATAATATAGAAATGCAATTCCAATTTGAGTTCGACCCGAATTGTTCACAAAAATTTCATGTTTGAGAAATAAATACAGTTGAATATATGTTCATTAGCATTTTTCGGTTCTCAACGCTCAGTCAAATTGTAAGTTTTTCCGTATAGGACATAATGTCTCCCAAATCTGACTTTGAGTTGGGAAAATTAAATTAAACAACCATGTACTACACACTTGTATTTACATGCATATTTACAGTCATCCATTTTACGTTGTACAATTTATTTCCTGAGTAGTGTGTTCTAATCCAATTATGAAGACGAATCAAGTATAGTACTAAAGTCATTACGTATGAAATTATAACTAAGCTCAATAGTCGTCGTTAAAATATTTACGACAAATCTGTAGACCTCTTATTTTCTACGAAATTTTAAGATTAAAGATTCAAATTTCAGGGTATAGAAACGCGGTAATTCACTTTATCCGTATTTAACCTTCCACTTGCCATATCAAAACCACTATGTCGCGAAAGAAGTATGACACTGAAAGCATTAACTCGTATAACTAAAAACTGACCGGAAAAACTTAATTCAGGCATCATTAAATGCACTCAAAAACAAACTCAATCATATTTACCTACTGACCATTTCAGCTTTAAATGTGCACAGAAGTCTTTAATGAATATCTGACGGGCAATTTATAGTACTTTAAGAATAACCCGTCTTGAACTTTGATTGAAGTTTTAAGCTGAAGTCTTTTATACTTACATGTACATGGCAGTTATATATATAATTTTTTAAATAAACTTCACAATTTTTCAACCTAAGCAGAAGATTTCGTCAGTTCCATAAAGAATTAGTATTAATTCATAATACGTTAAACACAACTTTCAATTGGTAGTGAAATTTTCTCGCCTGTGTTTATCCGTTAAGGTTGATCCGCCAATTCATGTTGTGTATAGAATGGTACGCTAAATTTGATTATTGGTTTCATCATTCGTAAATTTTTAGGAGATGGTACAGTGACGACGCTTACAAACTACCTCACTATTATACACTAAGCATCATCAAAAATATTTTGCAATGGAGGACTTTTCTCACTAAACTACTTCTCATAACAATACTCAAATTCTGAAGCAGAAGGAAAAATTGCATAGCAATTTAAAAAAATCTTTGTTATTAATTATGCAAAACGTATAGAATATTGTTCGCTTCCATAAATCACAATTTTAATAATTCTGCAGGATGGCATGAAAAATAAACCGTGGTGAAGGTCAATTTCGTTATGAATGGCTATGATTATCTGATCCTAAATTATCTAAATTAGTAATTTTTTCGTAATATATTAAATTTGTGCAGATTGTTCACAAATTATAAAATAAAATTAATTTCAGTAAATAATTGTTAGTGAGAAGCCACGTCTTTAGAAGAAGCACATTCGTTTTGATTAACAGTTATTTATTGTACATATCTAACGAAATCCTGACAACAGTTGTACTGTAGAAACTTTTCCTAGGAAGTAAGTATCTTTCGATACTATGTCATTTGGTGCGAGTAAATAAATTCTTCAGTGTTATGTTTGAAGCTTTTTCCGCATTGGTGCACGATGACTTCTCATAAAAGAGCTCGCTCAACAATCAATTAGCTTTCAAATAGTTCCACTAATAAAATGCTGTTAATCTTACATTTCTAAAATGAAACCAGATTTCAGTATTTACAAACTATATTGCACAAACATTTGATATTCAAAATCAATAAAGTACTGTTATTGACGAATGAAAATTCCTGTATTTCATTATTGTCGCCAATGGATGAAGTTTAAGTATTTTCATTTCTGGGGCAATTTACGTCTGCATTTTCTTACGAAGAAACTACCATCTATCTAAGATATGCGTTGTTTAAAAATTTAATGTGTTCACAGATTCGTGAGAAAGAAAGCCTTGCGACGTACAAAAGCTCAACTTAAAATTATATATTCAACGAGTTGAACCAATTGTTCATTTGATTATAAATGTATCGACGCAAAATATCGATCTCGTAGCGTGTGCAACACTCGCACTAAAACAGGAAAAAAAATTTCTCTCAGGCTTCGCAACTATAAACCAATCTAAAAGTAACTGCATCCCACTTTGTTTAATATAACATCATCATTTGTATTGTCGAGTTGATTATATAATATAGATCAAAATATGGAAATGCATCGTTTGTTAAAATGAGAAAGGGAATCCTTAAGATAAAAACATCGTGTTTGTTTTTTTTAAAACACTGCTCATAGAACATGTGACATGACAACACTGATACAAAGTCCATAATATGAGAGGAACTTTGAAATTGATCAACGTTATATTTATCTTGTTCAGGGCACTTACTATAAGTTTGATCTTTATATAATCAAAAATCTTGAAGTCAGACTATAAGTAATGCTGAAAACCGTCCTGTAATTATGATTCTCAAGTTGATGGCAATGCCGATGGCAACCTTTCGCTCTCCTAAACGACCCAACTTATATATAAGACTTGTCGTCCAAAGTGTTAACCAACGCCTGACGTATGACCACCATAAATATTTCTGCCAGAATTTCCAGGCAAATGGAGAAGGGAATGATATTCGTTCGTCGTACTCAAGAGACGGCCACATTTGCCCTACGAATGTGTCTCGTTAAAGACTCTCCTGTAGAGTTTGCTCTAACTTGGTGCGATCCAAGCGAGTGTAGTCCTTGCCGGTCCTGGGGCGGAGGGTGGTAGCGTGGGGACCGGGACCTTGTCTGTGTGAGAGGAAGATTTATTTCAAGTTTTGAAGCTTCTTGGAGAACTACTATTGCGTTTATCCTACTACTCTTTGATATATTGTTACTCACTAAATTCAAATAATATCAATATTGTCAAAACTTCCACACTTCTATTAGCTATATTTCTATCTTCATTAATTATTGTCTACTTTCACTGATGTTTCTTCAAAACCTAAATATCATAAGAACCTTCATTTTGAAGTTGAGTTCCACTAAAACAAAGTGTATGGCATGCGCACCTGTCTTGGTCGGTGCTGAGCGTGGAGGCGAGGCTGAGCGTATCGTGATAGTCACTCGTATCGGAGGCCGACGAGCGGCCGTCGGTACCGCGGCTGGCGGAGCAGCAAGCGCTCCCGCCGGATCCACCGCCGCTGCTACCCCCGCCGCTGCCTCCCGCCGCTCCGGTGTACGTGCGGCCTCTGGCAGTGACGCTCGAACACCACATGTCTAGAAACCAAAGGCAAAATGCTTGCTTTAAAAATTAAAAAGAATACCATTGCTAGGATATCTTAAAAACTAGACGATTCTGCGATATTCTCTACTCAGCAGGTTCAGAAAAAAAATAAAAATAAATATGCTGGTAATACTAAAGAATAATTAAAAAACAGATATCTACAAATTAATATGATTGAGACCAACCGGTATTTCTCAAGGAAATTTTTGAGTAGATCTTCAATTTTTCGAGTCTACAACTAATAGCGAACCTCTATTGCAGTGATGCTTGGCTGGAATCGACTTCAGACGCGGCAGAGAAGCATGGAAACATTGAGGCCCAAGCATCAAATTCAATGGACGTAGTGATTTACTTTCAGCACAGTCAAGAAGCCGGAGTGGTTCACACTGACCCAAATAAAACGTCTTCAAAGATTCACTGACTCCAGAATCGTTACTGGAAGCCGAGTCTCTGTTAGCAGTTTTCCCGGGAGCGGAAGAGGAACGACGTAACACAGCTTCTTGTACATCGCACCCACTGTCGTCTTCGCCTGGTAAGTAATCGTTACCACGACAATTTCCGAACCTCATTGGTCTCCCAGATTTTCTTTTTCTCCTCCTGGGAGAAATAGGGGGTGTATTTAGTGGGGAAAGAATTTCCCCACATCCCCAAATGTTAGACTCGCCTATCCTAGAGTCCGCTGAATTCGATCGTTGACGACCTTCGTAAAACAAATTTTCGTTTCGAGCCAACGATAAACTTCGTCCTGTTCTTGGAACACAACGGTTCTTAGAATTCATGGGCACAGGGTGCTCTTGTTTCAGTTCTTTATCCTCGTCAAGATTATTGTTTGAATTCGAATGGCAGAGAGTGTGACTTGAAGGAGAAGAATTAATGTCAGTTGTTCCAGCATGAGTAGGGTCGTTATCAAGCAATTGCGGAGACGAGTGTCGGAAATTAGATCCACTTAATTGTCGTGCTAAAGAAAAGTGTTGTAACTGTTGATTAAAACTCGATAAAGAATGAAATGATGGAGATGTCATGCAAATATAATGCGAGCTTTGGTGCCTAAAACTTTCTGCGGAAGGCTTCATGACCACATAATGTGTCGTGGAGCTGCATGGGGAATCTTTTTGACTACCCTTCTTTAAATTCTGGCTTAACGCCCTGCCTATCTCCGTTGAAATTCCACACTCCTTATTTGAGGAAAATTCAGAAATTTGTTGCTTTTTAGAATTTTCTGAGTTCATTGACTGTGAAATTTGAGTATTACAATGTTGACAGTAAGTTTCAGCACCACACTTACTAGGTTCACTAATGCAATTCGCTGGATTCACATTAACATAATTGTGTTCCAAAGATTTATTTACGAATTTCGAGGCATCTAATTCTTCAGATTTCGGTTGAACACCTCTAATGATGCTTCCACTATAACAGCTTCCTTTTGATTTATTAACAACCGCATAAAGATCTCCCTGCACATGTTGGTGTTGAATATGCAGCGGCTGTTGAAGCAATACGCCTGTTGAAGCGTCAACGACGGGCATACGGCCTTCCCCGTTGACTTTAAGGGACGACGTTACTGGTTGGTCGTCGGTTCTCCTGCCGCATACTAAAGACCCCGCCCAGCCTAACACGCCGCTACACGTCGACCCTGTGAAGCTTGTGGAGTGTACTGGCGCCGGTCCTCCTAGGAACTTCCTCGGTGTGTCGTAAAATGTTTCCGCCAAAGGGCGAGGCACGTCATAGTTGTCCATTGGATTAGATGTCACATTAGTCGAAGAGTAAGTTCCAGTAAAGGAGGGTGGGGCGAAATCGGCATTCGTTGGGGTCTTCTGATCTTTGTCGCTGTTCCAGTCGTCTCTGTGTACGGCATAACAAGGCGTATGTCCTAAAGCATTGACAGAACATGTCTGCAATGATTGAGTTTGTTCAACGTTCCTGTTGTCAAATCCTACGTTCTTTTGTACAGGGTCGATCATGCGATTAGAAACGCTTCTGTTCATTCCTCTCCCTCGCGCTGGACTGCATGGCGTTCCTCTTGGAGTATCATAAAGTCCTTCAGGAGTTTCTTGTCCTTGCCATCCTCTACCTGAAGCCCACGCATTCGCCCACCAACCTGTGTCGTCCCCTACGGAACCGCCGCTACTGCTGCCGCTACTGCCATTCGTACGGGTCGTGTAAGTGTCCATAGGCACTCCGGTTGGATGCCGAAAGAGACCGTGATGGGTGCCGAACGTGCTCTCGCATCCGGCCAGGGATACGCAATCGCCGCTCATGTCGGCAGAGTCGCTCAGCTGCAAAACGCTGCCGTCCCGCATCCACGATGCTGACGCGTTGCGGCTCAGTGGTCGAACTCCTGGTATAACGTAAACATTTGTTTAACATTTCATTTTTGAAGACTATATTAGATAAAAGAATGAGATCGAACTCCTGGTTTCGAGAAACAGCGTAAATAATTTTTTGACACTATATTTCGGAAGCCTGTATTACATTATAGAATGAGAAAGAGCAACATAGCAATAATTGGTGTTGGAAGGCATACCGTTGGACGTGATTTCATTTAATGTAATATTAATTATATCACAGAATACAACTTTCTTTCACGAAGGTCATGAAATTGTAATATATCTATTCCCTCTCCCATCTTTTCTCTTTCGTAGCTTCACTTAATATGACTTATGTAATCGATAATTTTCTTGATTTTGAAATATATCCTGTCAATTAATAATTTTTTTAAATCTAATATCCTCATCAATTTGCTAATTTTTATCAAATTTCGTGATTTTCTTCGTATATTTATTGCTTTGAGCTTCCTATTATTGCACACATCTTTTCCAGAATAACTTTCATCAATTTAAAACTTATCTTTACAATTAGCGTACTCAATTTTTTGCCATTCCATCTTTACTAACATCAATCAACCGGCTTCCTTCATCCGTTATTATCCTATTTTTTGTCGTTGCATCGTCCGTAGTCCAGCCCATCTCGCCCAAACTATATTTTTTCTTATTTTTTATGTTTCCTTCTATTCAATTTTTATTTTATTCTATTCCCATTTCTATTCCATTTAACACTTTATCTATCTCCCTGTTCGCTGAAAATTTTGAAGTTTGTCTTCGTGTCACCCGACTACTCACCCATCTCACCCATCCTGTTGATCATGCCCCTGACCGCGAGATCGAGCGCCTGCACTAGCACCCGCGGCAGGTTATACTCACCCATCTCGCCCATCCTGTTGATCATGCCCCTGACCGCGAGATCGAGCGCCTGCACTAGCACCCGCGGCAGGTTATACTCACCCATCTCGCCCATCCTGTTGATCATGCCCCTGACCGCGAGATCGAGCGCCTGCACTAGCACCCGCGGCAGGTTATACTTGGCGGAGAAGACGCCCTGGAAGGGAGACGCTCGTGTGCCTCCTTCCCACACCAGGCGGTCACCCAGCACCCCGTAGCGTCTGCGGGTGTAGTCGTGAAGACATCAGTAAAATTATGCATATTAATAGAGGTATTTGTGTGGGTGGATATGTGATGAAGTAAAATCAATGCAGACTGATGGAAAAATGAGACTTGCCGGAAATTATTGTGAAGACATTGGTAAAATTAATGCAGACTGATGGAAGAATGAGACTTGTCGGAAATTATTGCAAAGACATTATTAAAATTAATGCAGATTGATGGAAAAATGAGACTCGTCGGTAATTATTGTGAAGACATTATTAAAATCAATGCAGCTTGATGGAAAAATGAGACTCGTCGTAAATTATTGTGAAGACATTAGTAAAATCAATGCAGCTTGATGGAAAAATCAATGTCTATGGAAATGGTCGTGAACACATCCGTGGTAGTAATGCAGACTGAACGAATATTTAAAGTCAATTGAAATTGTTGTGTAGACCTCAGTGAAATTGATGCAGGCTGAAGAAAATTGTAAGTCAATGGGAATAGTCTAAAAGACATTAGTAAAATTAATGAATACTGAATAAAAAATTAGAGTCAGCACGAACATTCGTTTAGGCAGCAGGAAAATTTGTACAGTTTGATGAAGAATTAACGTCTGCGGAAATAATCATGATGGCATCACGGAAAGTAATACAGACTAATGAAAACAATCAAAGCTTACATGGAATTGTAGTGAAGCCGGAAGTAAAAGTCAGGTATAACAATGGACAAAATTATTACTTCAGAAGAATCGTCGGAAAACATCAAGAAGTTTCACGTGAGCTGATGGACAAAACAAGTGCCAGCTGGAAAATTTTGGGAGTGCGAAAAAAAAGTCATGAAAAATTATCCTGAAAATTAGCTTCTGCAGGGAAATGTCAGTATGCATCAATATGATAATTGTTTGTAAAATTTAATGATACTTATTTACATAATCATGATGTACGAGCATTGGAATCTTTTGCAAATGTACGGTTGAGCAGACTGCGTAGAGTTTGGCTAGTTGCTAGGAATCACTCGATAACATCCATGAATGTAATGATGGTAACTATTAAGCCGCACTGAACAAAAATACTATCAGATTAGTTTCTCATTTCAAGTAACCAGGAAAAATCCAAGCGCTTCCATCGCTTGAAAAATCCCATAGTAGAATATTAATTTTTTCCGGTGTCTATGCGTTAATACCGTCAAGTGTGGTAGGAATGGACTTATGCTAGGCAGATATTTCCTTTTAATGAATGAAGGACAATGAATGTCCTCGTCATTTCACTTAAAAAATCTATATATTACGCCTTGCATTTTTCCCCAAGTTACTGCATTAATGTTAACTAATAAAGTAACGATGGAGATAAGAAAGGCGCAGGTATTTTTTCTTCAGCTAAATCTCATTTACTCTCGAGGCTCATCCATCTCTGTGCCTCGCAATAACGTCTTGGAGGTCGCGGCAAACTTTAAAATATCGAATAAAATAAAGCAGGCCTCTCGACTTTGAATCAGAAAGCGCTTCTAGGAAATTGGATGAAACCATAAATTAGCGTTCGGTGAAATTTACAAGGCAATGTGGAGAGGGGTAATTAATTACATTAAAATATACGTGTCTTTCCAACAGAATTATTACTTTGAGCACTTTGTTCAGAGCAATTATTTGATTGATGTCTTGAAGATTTAAAAACTAGAATTTGTGCCTACTATTTGGTTTGTTTGTGTGCTTGAATTAAGGAACCAAGGAATTTAAATGGAGCTAAAAATTCATGTTTATTTGATAGGTCTTTAGGGGCATTATGTTTAAACAAATCATCATATGTTATCACTCTATAATAATTAAATGTCGCAAAAAATTTTTAAAGAAAATAAAACAACCGCGTCGCGAAATCCCTACGTTGAGGAAACTAACGGACCGCACGCGCGTCAGCTGATGGTTGAACACGTAATCTGGCCCCTGGGACCGATAAATGTGTAATTTCCGTAGTCCGGAGTTCTTTTCAGCGCCGGTATGCGGTACACGGTGCGTCGTCTTTTCGGCGCCGCACTATGCACAACGCACCATCTCATTTGGTGCGTCGTCTGTTCACTTAGCTATCTCTCTTATGTAAAATTTTCGAAATTTCAAACACAAAATCTTGAAAATGTTAAATAAGTCTTCTCACTGATATTTCTGAATAAAACTATTTTTTACAATTTCTTTATGACGTTTCTAAAAAATAAAGGTATGAAATTCTGCTCCAATGAAAGAAGTTTTCGATTCTTTAAAATTAAATTCTTATTTCCAAAGAATATTCCAGTCCAATTTCGGAAGGCAGCTCTTCTATGATTTCTGAAGGTTCGAATTTCCAGAGCAAAGACTTGGCAAACAAGCAGAAACTCGGAGAGGTGCTCGAAACTGAGAGCACTGAGAGACTCTGTAAATTTGTCAAGATGTACAACAAGAATCCACAAAAATCCTCGAAAATAATTGGAAGAGTAGGCTCCTTCTTTCAAGATACGTGCTGGCGACAAGAGACAAGATTTTTTGTGATGCGTACTTGATAGAACTATGATCTTTGCACTGGACCTGGTTTTTCGTTCTTTTATATCCATTGGTAAAAAATTTGTGTGTATGTTCACTTGTGTATGAAGCTTGGCACACTTTGGGGTCGATGCGTGGCACATACAGGGGTTGTTTGGGCTCGAATCCATAATTATTGCGTCGGAAATTATTAGTTGGACTTGAATATGTATTGTTAGTAGAAGAATAGTTATAGGCATTGCAAAACTGGTACAAGAAGACCGGATAAAACTGGAAAATTTTTTGGAATATCTGAAACTGGAATATTTTTCTGGATAAAACTGGAAAATCTTCTTACAAATTTCAAATTTGTAAGAAGATTTATATTCGAATTCTAAATTAATACATACAAATTGCGTTTAAAAGATGATTAATATTTTTAGCGCATTTTTTCAATAATGGAAAAATGCGCTATTGTGCTCGCCATGTCCGTCTGTCTGTCTGTCCGTCCGTGACTTCACGTTTTCGCCGACGATAAAATGAGCTCTCTGTCACTCACTGCAGTGAGTACTGAGTTATATTTTTTCATATTTTGAGACAAGAGTCAACTGGTATAGTTGTATGTCCTACGTAAAATGAGTATTAGAACGTGCCTCTCTTTAATTGGCATATATATGAGCAATATTGTTATATGCTGGGACTCGGGATGACGGGATTCAAAAATTGCAGGGATTATTGGTCGCTGGAATGGCAGATCTGCTATTAAAACCATAAATTTACTCTTAGAACAATTGTTATGCCTAATTTTAGATATTAGATTTCAATATATAGTAAGTTGGTCTCTGTACATTACAGTATAAGAACAACTAAAAATGAATGCGAAACAGTAATGTTATTAGGAAATTATCTCAGGATAAATTGATCTCCAGTCATCGCATTTTCAGAACAGTCATTCAGCTTATTATCAGTCGGTGCCATTTTTGTAAAGCATCCATTATGAGTTCAGTAGCATTAACATGAATATTTACTAAGCACATTTCTAACAGGCATCAACCTAATTTATTCCTATTAATATTTTCATCCAGGTAATAAATAACGACATGGATCCTTGCTTAGTTTCTTGGGTGGGACCTTTCGAGGGGAAATGAATGGCTAACTCACGATATTCCCCAAGGAAATTTGCTGCAGAGTAAGACGGATGATACCTGATGTCTGGGCGGCGAAGTAATGTATTTATAACGAGCCCACGCACCTTTTATAACGAGCCCACGCACCTTTTATAACGAGCCCACGCACCTTTTATAACGAGCCCACGCTCCTTTTATAACGAGCCCACGCACCTTTTATAACGAGCCCACGCACCTTTTATAACGAGACCACGCTCCTTTTATAACGAACCCACGCACCTTTTATAACGATACCACGCACCTTTTATGCTCGCATGCACGCTATTTTCCGATATTTCACTATTTTAATTGAAACTTTTATCATGGTTTTCAAATCATTTAGCTCAAGGACTTCAACCTCTAAAAATTAAAAGAATTTCAGAATAAAATTAATTGTGGAGAGTATTTCTAACTCTTTTCTACTTTGCTATTTTAAAAGGATCTGTTATTCAGTAAATGAGCCCTGAAAATTGCTTAATTATTAGCAAAATAAAAATATGGAAATTGAATATAAGTTCTCGCATGAATTAAGACATCAGATTGAACCATTTTTAAAGTCGACTGCACAAGATGAATAGTTGGAACTCTGATGAGTGTAATAAACTAATATGTATTTTCTAACAATCTGGTTTCATGATATCTTTTCGTCTTTCTTGGTATTTGTTCCAATGCAATACTTCAGAAGATGTAAACTACACGGAGCTAATCATTAGGAAACTCCAGCGAAGTTGTCCAATTTGGGAATAATTTTTGGATGACTTGCAGATACCAGGAAGTTATGTTACAAGTTCTTGACAGCACATCAGCTCGACCGCAATGGAGTTGGCTTAGTAAATGGAGGTAAAAATTTCTAAAAGCATGGAGGTAATGACTTACGCTGCACGACCTTATAATAACACATGAAAATTTACTAATATGTGACTGGGAGATGAAACAACAGGAAAAGATGAATAAATAAGAAATTATCAGAATGAAAAATGTGTATTTTGCATAACGCGACAGCATAATTTCCTGATGATAAGGAAATTCGTGGCTAAGTCTGTTGCAAAGAAGCTTCTCATAAGTCAAAAATTATATTGATGTATACTTCTAACTTTACCGAATTAGTGGAAGGAAAGACTTAAAAATGATATCAAATCCAAATAAAATTAAAGTATTTTATAGGGTCATTATTCAATTCAAAACATATCATTACTAAATTAAAGAAAAACTGAGAAAACCCCCAAAGTTGACTTATGCCACAAATCTATTTTTTCATTAGATTGAACCCTTGTCCCTGCAAATTACGCGGATGTGGAGGATCCATTTGCTGTGAGTCTCAGGTAAACTATTTATTTACTTCTAAAAGTAGCTTGGCCTCTTCTTCTTTAAGCAAGGTATCGCCGCGTGATACTTCAGGTCTTAGCCTCTTAGTGTTGGCTCCTCTAAATGCGAAGTGACGGACAAAGAACTTAGAGGGGCATTGTGGCTCTTGTGCTGATGCCTCGTGTCCAACAAAGCCCAGGATATTTTATGGCATAAAGGCCGTAGCCACACCGGCAATAGCTGTCCCCAATAATGGTGCTGATGACAAATGCAAGCCATAATAAGGAACTTTCTGTCGACACTGCAGCAAACCTGTAGCTGCCAAACCGCAACCCATATCAGTCCTCTGATGTTTGTCCGGCTAAAGGTCCTTCTTTTTCAGAGGATTCGAGATGCCGGCGGCTGTGACTAAAGAGTGAGTAATGCGTAGATGTCTTCCATTAAAGGATAATTCAAATCAACAAGACGATACAAATGGTAATAATTACATAAAATGAGTATATAATACAAACTTGGAGTAAAATAGTCGCTAATTTCGAAAAATAATGTGGAAAGGGAATTAAAAATAACTTAATAGTTAATTGTAATACTCAAGATTTGCTGATGAGAATAATATAAAAAATATTAATTAAATTTCATAAATTTATTTTATATAAATAAATTTGGCACTCTTTCTTGTTTCAATTGTTCACTATATGAACACTATACTCTTTCCTTATTACAGTATATTAAGCTCATTTTTCGTCCAACAAACCCTACATTCGTTATCTCCACTCCGGATGGATCGAGCAGAGAATTTTTTCACATCATTTTTTCGAATTGATAAATATATTTAACAATAACATTAGGCAAAACTTTCCAATCTCCAGTCTTCACACTTTTTTTTCGTCGCAAAAACTATTGTCCAATGTCAAGAAGCGGATAAAGACTTATGTGCCTTCCTTTCTAAGTAAAGAATTTAGAATAAGTTCAGGTGTTCGTGATGCAATTTGTTTACCAATGATAGGTGTAAATAAATAAAAAAAGTCCTTATGACATCTAACGATTCATAGATCTGCTAATAAATAAATTTTCCATTTATAATTCGCAAGCCACCTTTTAATATGCAGGGTTTATACGCAAGACCGTTGCTGTAGCGAAACATTGTATATTGTGCACTGTGACTCCTCAGGTCACGAAGAACGATTATTATTTTATTAGCAAATAATAAGATAAATTGAATCATTAGTCGGCTTTAATAGCAGGTTCATAAAGAATTCAAAAGTACAATACGCCCTTCAAATTCACCATACCTTCAATGATATATGGAATATTTCATTGTAGATATGGTGAATTTGCTTGGCGTTTTCTTTTTATTTAAATTCTTAGCAAATAATACGGATGTCGTATTTTTGTTTGTGCAGAGAAGGTGCATAAGACCAAGGCAGCCTGCAAGCCTGTGCCGGAGAGATAAGACGAACGTCATGCAAGGCGGCGATACGGCGAGGTCAGTTCGCATCACGTACAATTGCATTCTGGAATATCGCTGGAATGTCTTCATCGGCAATGAATGGAAGCCTAAGCTTGAAATTACACAAATAACTTACCAGGGTATAACAGTTACCGTTATTACATGTCATGTAATAAGTTTAACTAAAACTACTGCTAAGCTTAGTTGTATATGACAACTAATATGGCTTTGACCACAATCACCATGCCTTCTACCCGTTACTAATGGTTTCCATCGCTTTAACTTCGCTTAGTAAAAGTGACAGCATATGGGCCCCTTGTGCCAATATCAAAAATACCATCAGTATTATCTGATCTGCAATAATAAAAGTGGCATAAATGGCCTACAACTCATATTTTAATATTTATTTTTCGTGTCCATCGAGCCAACGAACCTGAGGTCAGCGGTGTGCCACGTCGCTAGGAGTTTAGGCGGGCTGTTGGTGGTGAGGGTGAGGCGGTGGTCGCGAATATGGAGACGAACTGGACCTGTGGGTACCCCACACTTGCCTCCAGGTACCTGCACCATCTGCACCATCCACGATTGTTCTGTACCAGGTGGTGACAAGAAATGTTTTATCAACCAGGTGATTGCAAAAAAAACTTTTTATCAAGCACGTGATTACAGAGAAAAATGTAAAACCTATATTTCTGTGAACGGGTAAATGCTAGATTTGCATCCTCTCCAATATTATATTAGTATTGAAGTAATAGGCTATACGTATTCGCTTGTATTCAGGCGCCAGCAACTTGAGCTTAATTCACCGATATACCTTAAGTAAAAAACTAAATTTGTTCCGCGATTTAGTGAAATAAGAATTTAGGAAATACATATAGCCTACTTCTCTTGAAGACATTTCTTCATACATAGTTGAAATTGGCTATGAAAGAAATCCAGGAGTAATGAACTTTTTAGCGCATTTTCTCATTTATGGAAAAATGCACTATTGTGCTCGCCATGTCCGTCTGTCCGTCCGTCCGTCCCTCCATCTGTCCGTCTGTCCGTCCGTGACTTCACGTTTTTGTCTACGAGAAAATGCGCTCTCTGTCACTCACTGCGGTGAGTTCTGAGTTATATTTTTTTGTGTTATTGAATGAAGCCAATTTTCTTTTTAACAAATAATTCTAAGACATATTCACCTTGTGAAATTTGATATTCCTTATCGCAATTAAAAGTAGAAAGTGACATTAAAAATTACATATGCATGAAGAAAAAAATTATTCTATTCAAAGTTTAGACTAAGGAACGAACTAATTAGACTAACGGACTAAATTAAAAAGTCCCAAAAAGAAATATATGATAATTTTAATAAATGGAAACAATTGTAGAACCTTTCGCTCATGAGTCAACGAAAACATTGCAGTAGATCTAACAGATATTGTAAATCGACAGTCAAATCGGCATCAGTTCGTAAAGTGAAGCCTTCATTAATATTAAAGTTGTCAATTATGTATAATCTAATACATTCATGCATTCTAGCACCGATTGATTATTTAACACTATATTGATTATAACACTATATTGACTATATTGCATTATATATATATTGACTATTGACTGCACTATATATAACACTATATTGATTATTTTCAGTAAAAGAACATGTATTTTGATATTTATATAGCAATAATCATTAGTGATATAATGTTCAGAATGTTCAGAAATGTTACCTTCCCCGAGCGTGTTGGTGAGCTTCGCCCGCCACTGCAGCAGCCGGTCTCTGGACTCGACTGCGGCGACCACCGTAGCTGTGTCCGCGCACAACACTGACCACGTGTGGCTCTCTTTGTCCACCGTCAGGCCTGTGATGGACAGAGTGCACAGACAGATATTACTAGTGCTAGTACCATCACTACTGCCTTTACTACAATGGTCTAGCCACGAAGATATAAAATCACCATTTGTTTTAGATTGGTGTCCTTTAATAGGTTGATTTAATAGGTCTTTTAATTGGTTGAATTTATATTGGTGTCCTTTTTAAAATTTTTGATTTTTTTTTGCAAAAAAAATTAATCATGCAGTAAGATGCACTCCATCCCCAATGACACATTATTTGCCACTGTTTTAAATGGTAAGAAAAACGAGTTTGAAACTAACTTTCTAGTTTTAAATAAGTAACCTAGCTTTAATAAGACCTGTTATGAAATACTAAATATAAATCGACAGCTTTTCTATCACTTGACCGCAAACAAATAATTCATTCCTGGCATATATTATTCGATATTAATGATAGATCCCCCACTTGTTGGACATAGCGACTTAGCTTACCCTGATCAAATATTGGCTGTGATAGTGGCTACAATAATGGTGTAGTATTTGTTTTATTATATGGTTGACTCGCTTTGGATAATTTCATTCAAACTTAATTATATTACTAACGTACATCAACCTAAGTTCTTACAACATTCTTACAAGCCATATGTATTAAAGTCCTGAACACATGAATAATATTACCTTACCTAATTCAGCATTCAACTAATTTATCCAACAGTCTCAACTATAGATCGCAATGTCATTTGATCATCAATCTTGAAATATTTTGACAAGCAAAATACATTCTCTTTTGATTGTCTACATTAAAATAACGTATACAGCGACCAGACCGAGAGATCGAGGCGCCAACACACCGTCAATTTTGATGTATTTTAACCGTCAATTAAAGTCTATTTTGACCGTATAAATGAAACTAATTTAAACAGAGACCTTGACTGTAAATTATAACGTCATTCCACCGTCAATCTTGATGTATTTTTACATCATGTTAGAGTCAGTTATTAATTAATCATGTTAGGGTCAGTTATCTACATAAATCCAATTTATATAGTATCTCGACAATGGATCATAATGTCATAATGCAATTCAACCATCAATAATACTCTACTTTTTCGATCACATAAAGGTCAGCGACCTCAACTAAAGATCATATATAGTGTCATTCAACCGCCAATTATTCTAATGTATTTTGACAATCACGTTAAAGTCTATTTTGACCATTTACACTTAACTAATTTATACACGCCTCAACAATAGATAGTATCAACATATGACCTATGAAACTTAATGTATGTTGACTATGAATATTGATGTATTTTGTCCATCACGGTAAAGTCTATTTTGACATATACACTAAACTAATTTATACACGCCTCAACAATAGATAGTAACGGAAAATGCCCATGAATCTTAATGCATTTTGACAATGATTTTTGATGTATTTTGACAATAAATTGAGCTCATACTGACCCGTCTGCAGAGCCAGCGGAGCGGTCAACATCAGAGACGACCGCGGGGGCGATCGACGGGCTCTGTCTCTGCTGTCTCTGTAGAGCTGCAGCTGCAGGGAATCTGTGGCAGAAAAAAATGAATGAGAACAAGTTCTGTGTGATCAATAAATTAATGATCGATAACAAACCTTGCAGTTGTGATCGAAAAAGTGAATGGAAACTGGTTCTTGAGATGCATGAATTTAATAAATGGGAACAAATTATGCAGTTGCGAAATCTCGGAAAAATGCACGCAGAGTTTTATGAGAGGTATTCGTCTTCTTCAATGAAATCCTAAATCTATTCAAAGTGCAGAAGTCAATTCAAAAGTGATTTCGCCATTTATATTTTTGCATTTTATATCAGTAAACGCAACATCGGTTGTTATATAACTTCTAACTTCTGGCATTGATAAACGCTAAAAACATTAAGTTTGGCACGTCCTCCACAATTGATTTAGAAATAAATTCATAAAACACATGTTATATATAAAATTAAATAATTCCTTGTGTGTATCAAGTGCTTCTATTACTGCTTCAAAAAAAGATAAAGTGAATGGCACTGCCTATGCAAAAACTGCTCCAAGTAATTATTAGCGTTTTAATTAAATATCGGTTAAAGTAAACGACGGCCGGTCAGCAGGTCACTTCCATTCATTTGTGTACCTTAACATAGAGCCTTTAGATCAAGAACATAATAAAATATCATCGTTCGGTGCAATTTTGTTTTAATGAAACCAAAATTTAATCCCGATTGATGTAAAATTGAATGAACTATTCAAAGTTACAATAAGCTTTTGTTAACAATCAAAAAACTTTCCATTGCTCACGTAAAATGAAGTTGGTTTTACCATTGAGCAAAGATATTTTATTCATGGATCTATATAGATTTTTTACCGACGTTATCGTGAATTTACTAACTCAAGCTTCAAATGAACACAATTGCTAACAGTTTTTTAAAAACCCAGAGGCATTTATTCGAGGAAAAAAATTGTCATAGCCCCTCCTTGAAGTTTATTGCAAATTGGAGGAGGTTTGATGGCATCTTGCTATCCGCTGCCACAGTGGCATCCAAGCCGGGCTGCTATCTGCTGTTTGCATTGCCATCAGGAGCGGTGCTCACGCCTTCCATGGCGCTATTAATGCCTCTAAGCGCCCTCTCCATCTACCAACTCAACACCTAAACGACCGTCTTAGATTTAGCTATCTTGCCCCATAGATCATCTCTAGTGCGCGAGAAACTGCTATCGATCTCTGCACGCAGAATAGCATGATTATAGTAGCGGCAACTATATCGAATGTTGGAATATGAAGTAAAGAGCTACAATCACAGCAGTGCTAGTATATTCAAGGATAGAAATATCATACATCAACTGGATGATACATGGCTGTTATTCAACAGTACGTGCTGACGGAGACGTTTCGGAAAAGATAAGATCGTAAAAAATTTTACAAATACATATTCGAGTCTTCTAGGTTTTTTATTAAAATATTTTTTTTGACTTTACGAGCAATTATTGCGTCACCAGGTACAAGCTCTTAAACGAAGTTTCAGCTGTCCACGTTACTCTGACGCGGTGCAAATTTCTCAGGAAAATGCTATTCTGTTGCAGCCGGGCGTTTGCGAGGTGGACTGCACCAATTCCGGGACTATAAAGCAAGCTCTAAACTCGGACGCTAGCGATGCTCGAAATGTCCCACAAAAACGGAACCGGAGTTTATACATCAAAGGGCTTCTGAGGGACCGGTCTCAAGGCAAAAAATTGGAGTTTTTCCCCAAAGATGAAGAAAAGAGGGAAGCAGCCACTCTAAGAACTTCAGGTATTTCCTCAAGAGGGTTTGATACTTCCTTTCGAGCACGTTGCCCGAGTTTAAAAGGATTTGTGTAAGAGTTATAAGTGAGTTTGCGACGTGAAATAGTCGACTTGAATTAATAGCTAAGAAGTTAGATCATCTTTGCATACAATTTTTCAAATGCAGTTCAGTTTTTGACTTTTGTCGCGTTTTTGAAATGAAATATTGTCCTGATTTCTTATATTTCAAGCAGCTTGAATTCAAAACGCTTAAAATAGCTTCTAAAAGTAGGATTTCCGTAATATATCGAATTTATCGTTTCAACCACCTTTTTAGGATATTTTTAACTAATCTGAAATTCCAAAATCGCCTGTCATTGTAATAAAGACTGGAAAATATTGAAAACCGATCAAAAATATTCTAAGCTTTGGCCTCTTTTATCAAAAATAGTTCTCTGAATTCGTCGGCAGAATGTGGCTTACTGATGACCACTATAAAATACAATACCCATGGATTTTATTTCACATTGCTTTACTTGATAAAAATATTCCACTCTATCATTGAGAACGAATTTTCCTGATTAGGAAACTTTTCTCCATTCAAATCCGGAAACTTTTGAAACGTCGAATACGCGAAATGCATTTTGAAGTACTTTCCTCGGCCAACTTGGTTCTTTCTACCTCATTGAAAAATAACGCTTTCAAGTCTGGGCTGGAAGTTGTGAAGAAATTTGGAAAACTTCCTCAAAGCTGCGTAACGAGTGGAGCTACGGCTTTTGTCCAGCTTGGAATACTCACGCAAGTGGGTGAGTGATGATCATTTCGTTCTGTTCCTGCTAATTTTTAGGGATTCTTGTGAGAGATTACGCATTAATTTTTGTCGACATCTGGCATGAATTGTTTAGCCACGAACGAGTAATTCAGAAGACACTTCTCCACTGCTCTCGTAAGTTGCAATACGTAGAAATGAGAGATTTTATATATACTTTTGTCAAGTCCTTTTATATAATTCAGAATGCAAATAAATAAATATATCTTTGGAGAATATATCTTAGTATCATCGCGCGGTTAAGTTACCTCATTACTCACTCAAAGCAAACTTATTGAATTTCACAATTTATTTCTGGAACTCTAATGAACTAGCGTGGAGTATTATTCCTACTTCAAAATAATTATAAAAAAAATCCAAGTTCTTGACGAATAATGAAAATGGTTAAAATAATTGTTGAATAATCACATAGGTTGCATAAACTCATCATCATCTCAGTGTAGGTGTAAGAAATTAATAAATGATTCTTAGTTAAAAAAACGAAACGAGACTGTGCTTACCAACGGATATCTACAGCAAAAAGAAATCCAGAGCTCCTCAAGTATAAGTATTAGTTTATAAATATTTAACCATTGTAAATAATGTAAATATTTCAAACACCTGCACTGTGGCGATGATAAGTTCATGCAGCGCTGATCTTGTAAGCCTTCCGTAATTGCCTGGGGCTTTTTGATTCTTCGGTGGATTTGAAGATGCAAAATAAGGCGTCAAAAAAAGGATGATCTTCTGAGAAATAATTCCGAGGCGTTTTGTATATTGATATTTATAATTATTAGCTGGAGGCTCGACCTCAGTTAATTGTTTGATTCACATTTTAATTTTTTATTCACAAATTAAGAATACCGGTACCAGTTTTATTTACATAGTATTGTTTCACATAACAAACTTCTCAATTGGAGCCAACTGCAGCAGTAGCAACAAAAAAAATCTGTTAGAAGCATCGCTGCATATTGAACTGAAGGAACTCATGCGATGACATGCGGGCTTTAACGTTCCATGTGAAGCTCATCTGATGCTGCATCGCACGAATAATGCGATGTAGAATTCTTGTTGTTTTATGCAATTCATTAACGTTTGAGGCTAGTTGCATTGTAGTTGCAGGTGAAAAAAATTTATTGTTTTTCAAAATTTGCGAAGAAATTCATCCGTAAATTGTTCGTTAGCGAAGATAACAATCATGAATTTGGAAGTGTTATATACCAATTTACCTAATGACCAAAATTTACCTCTGCATCATTGATATAGAGTATAATTTGACTGTTATGTGGACAAGTTTCCTACATTAATCAAAATTTAGTTGCAATCGTTGTGTCTTTTTCATCACACGAAGTACATAAGATATTCTCATGACTGCCTAACAACAATAAGTCCTCAATATTTAATGTATCCTGTAATTATATGTTTAATTGAAATATTTTAGTTCCAGATTTCTGCTATTTTGTACTTCTTTAGAATAAAACTTATATTTAAGAGTGAATATCTAACGAGACTTCCCCCAGTGTCGCCTATAAGCGAACAACATCATCCTTCTAGGACTTGCCAATGACGGTTTCCTGTTCTTCTCACGTCCCAAGAGCTTCTTTGTGCTCACAGCTGTTCAAGTCCCAAGAGTTCAGCATCGTAGTTATCTAATTTGAAAACAGGGCTTTTTTTAGCCCGTCGACCGCCGGCCTTCAATAACCCGGCCAAAAATTCCAATAAAGCAGAATTGCTCTCGGCGAAGGGCTCTTAGCGCAATCGTACGTGAACGGTAGGCCTTGGTTTAATGGCGTAAATAAGGCCATAGGCGTCCGTCGTTCCTGAGCAACTCAAACAGAAACCAAAACCATGATTCTTGAATACTGAAAAAATAGAAATTTCATTCCAATGCAATAAAAATACGGGGTAGTGACATTCAATGATTGTGTTAATGTGAGTGCGAGGTATAAAAAGTTTTTAATCCAATTCAAAGTTAAATTAGCGTGAATTTTACTTTAGAAATTAGATATTAATAGAAATTGTGAATAAACACCTTTTTTAACTATAAACAATAAAAGTAAGCTTAATTTAAACATCTATCATTGTTAAATCAAACTAAAGTTATAAGCCACACACAAGAAATTCCGATCAGAAGCGAACGGGCCGGAAAACATCTAACTAGTGGTAAAATTTGAATTTTCAATCTTGATACTGATTTCGAAAAATTACTGATGATTAATTAATCAAATAGATACAAATTCTGACTTTCTCGTCCGGATAGAATAATTGTAATATCAGGTGCAAAAACGTGCTAAATGACATGTGGCATAAGTGCTTCCCGCCTTTTAAATGAATTGCATGCTGGGGATCTATTACATCTCGAAGTAAGTGGAAATCTGATATTTTTTGCGTTCAATGATTAACCTCGCAGGGTTCATATCGAGGAATATATTGCGCAGAAAACACCTGGTGAGGCTATTTTGTAACATTGAAGTGTCTGCTCCAATTGAGTGAACCTCTGAAGAATGAATTACGTTTTTTTAATGTTCTGATTGACAGAAAATTAATATTGGAGTCGCTGGGAAAGGAACGTGAAGTTTTATTTATGCAAAACATAGCTAGGGAGATAAGGAGTGTGTTGCATAAAATTTGTTCTGGTATCCTTGTTTAAAATAAAATTTAATGTCAAATACGTTTCTTGAACGAAATAATAGTTGGCATATAATCGAATAATCAAAGTAAAATTGCAGTATTGCGTACTCACCCACATACGAATTCAATTGGAAAAAATGTATTTTCATTCAACGAAGATGTACTTTTTTTGGGCCAGGGTAATCTTAAGACCAAAATATAAAATAAAATCGAAAATATATTTTTCATTCATGTAAAAATTTCATAGCGCCCTCGGCGTCTTCCTTCGTGAGATCAAGTTTTAAATAAATAACAATCTCTTTTAACTCTCGAATATAAAATTAGGCAATTCAGAATTTTATTACAATTTCTCCGTAATATTTCGAGAAACAAACTAAAGAAGATTTCCTCCCAGACGATGTATAACAATCGCTCTTAACTCTCGAGCATAAAAGGATACTATTCATAATTTATTACACTATCCTCATGATTTTTCGGGAAACAAACTAAGAATTATTTCCGTCCAGCCGACCAACATGGAACTGAGAAGCTAGCACGCGATGTGTTCTGAAGACATGCGCGGTTAACAGCAATCGTTGTAGACACAGAGAACTGCCGGTACAACTCTCCGACATGGCCACGGCAGGGCGATAATAGCGCACATTTCGGGGATAATGAAAGTGCCGGTGATAATGGATAATGGGTTTGGCTGACAGATGGAGATAATGGTTTTTGTGAGGGGAGAGTGCGAGGGATTCTTCTCCAAGACTCATTCCTCCACCAATGTGACGAGTTCAACGCTGCATGGTGTCGTAAGCGCAAGCCGAGGTGACTCATTTATAGCTTTATTTAACAAGAACGCAAAATACTAAAACAAAATTACGCTGCTATAAAAACAGCAAAAGCGACAACGTGAAGGGCATATGATCATATGCGAATGTCTCACACATACGGAAACTAATTACAAAATGCTTACAAGGAGAAGAGTAGTTCTAGGTCTTGAACGTACTAGAGCCGAGCCAATTATAACAATAGTCATTGGTTCTAGAGCAAAGTAACTTATTAGCCTAAACTATAGTACGAAATACTATGTACATGTGAGCGCTATATCAGAACTTTCATGACACATGGATATCACGAATAAGTCGAAATTTTCACCCAGTGTAATAAATTCATGGATCGCAGTCTAAAAACTGCTGAATCTTGAATATTGCATTAATTTGTTTCCTCACGTTACATTAATAATGAACTAGCAAAAACATTGCATTGTGGCACAGTACAAATAAAACATTATCACACACATTTGTCTTCTCATCTTGCACTTTCCAACATAATAAGATTCTGTACCTAAGTATTTACTCCGAAAATATCATATATGCGAGACACGAATTATCATCTATCATATCCTTATTTCATAACTTGAATGTAGCTGGTCATCCTTGTTATTTCTGGCCCGTTTGAAGCATTCAATTTTGAGTCGCGATACGCAGCAAATTTAGGAGTGCGGAGTAAGCGAATTTGTATCGAACATCGCGATGCATCAATCGAGGTGGCGATGAGTGAGGCGCTGAGCTTAACGAGAAGCGATTTGCACGTCGCCGAAACGCGTAAAAATAGTGAACGATGTTGCGGATGCTAGGGGAAACCGGATGAAAAATCAGGGGTTCGAGTCTGTAAAGCTAAATGATAAAGACAGTATATCGACAGATGGATGAATTGGGATATCAAAAGACTTCGCGAATATCGGTATATAGCTGAGAGAGCATGCATGAAATATAAGTGAATTGGTTTTTATGTTTCACTACAGGAATAACAAATCATAATTCAGAATTAATACTCTGAAACCCCTGTATTTCTCACAAAGAAAAGTATTAGTTTTTTAACAATAATAATATGCTTTGGTCTGTATAATCCATTTTAGGCATGAGCCCTCAATTTTTCTCGATGTTGTTCCCTTTATATACCTGATATATAAATGCATTTCTAGCAATAGTCCATAAATAAAAGATCGTCAGCACAAAATATTTTCTAAATCTCATAGATTAAAATTAGTTTCGGTCCAAATGAAGGGACGGCGGGAGTCTGACGAGATCCAGAAGCTCGATGACGTTTGGATTCAATCAGTCGACAGGCCCCCAGTAGCAGGGGTTCGGCCAGACCATTTATTGCCGGCCAAATAAATTGGACACACGGCAGCAAAATTCAACCATTTATGGTCGCGCCAATCTTTGGGACAACCACAACCCGATATCTGGCCAATACAAGGCTGCACACTAATTATTTATGGTCGCGCCAATCTTTGGGACAACCACAACCCGATATCTGGCCAATACAAGGCTGCACAGTAATTATTTATGGTCGCCCATAAACCATTTGTAGTCGCGCCAATCATCGGGGCCACCAAAACCCGTCAACGGGCTAATGCATCACACTGCAACTATTAGAGTCGCGTCATTCCACCGAGTTTCACTAAAAGGCCAAGTCAATCATTTTGATGTGACCAATCAATGGAAAAAAACGTTGAATCCCACGTAGAAAACATTTATTCCCGGTTCATTCCATCGGACCTAACGTGCCCTGACTCAAACATTTAAACTCTGACCGAGCAATCTGACCTGGGCAGTCCAGTATTGCCTATGAAACGGAGGCTAATCAATTGGAGTTGGAGGCCTTGATGGAACATGCCCGAATAATAACGGCATGACATTCAATTAAATGCGATGCACAAAATACCAGAGCAACTAAAATTTTTTTATCATATTTTTGAACATGAGAATCAACTAAAACAGACAATGGAACTACTACATGTTCAAGCGTAAACATGAGAAACTATTAAAATTAAAACTGTTCATTATCTGCAAAAATTTTCAAATGGAGATAAATGTTTACAGTCAAATTAATTGTCTAGTATCAGAGCCTCGTATTAAAGTATGATGTCTAGAGCGTGGATAAATTTAATATTTTTTAATCCCAATTTATAAGAGACAGCTTGAGGTCTCCGTATACTACATCCATAATACAGAATACCTTTCATCTCAGATAAAGGAAACTTGAAACGCATAATCATCAATTCAAAACTTTAGGCGGTTATTTCATGGTAACCAAATGATATATAATCAGCAAAAAAATTCAGCGCTTAAAACTCTTTCTGCGTTAAACAAGAATAAAAAATAGTTTGTCTACAGTGAACTAAAAATAAACTGGAAAACAATCTCCATTAGATTGAATGGAACAAATTTTTACACAGCTCATTTATTCCTCGGCAGTATATAAACTACGAGAAAAAGGAACTAGATTCGAGATACTCAATCGATTTTGAAAAATCAAGGCGACTATAACATTATATATGCAAGTAAAAAGGATTCGATAAATCAAAACTATTCATTAGTATGAACAATCTACGAGCAAAATTAAATATCAGTACGTAATGTGTTGTTATTACAGACAGCTGAACGACAAGCACTGAATAATTGTGCATAAGCAGGTTGACTCAGATGTGTGCATGTTTCAAAATGAAATAAACTTGGTTATTGCTCTTCACATCGAACACTGATATTCAATATTACCTATTGAACTGCATACAATATAACAGTATAAGTTTCTCAGGGAATTCAAAGACTGTAGCCTGCACTAAACTCGTTCCAAATGGCTTACCAGCTCGGGAAAAAAATTCCCTCTCCTTGTACACTAAAATAAACAAATGACCAGGACCAAAGCCCTGACTTCATGTATTTCATGATATATAAAAATGAACTTGCGTAAATTGAACGTCGAGCGAATACCAGTACGAATGCCCAAGGCTAGACCTGCTGGATTTTCGTCCTTTGAACTTCAGACAAAAAAGCAGTAGAACAGGAATGGTCGAATCTGACCGAGAGTGCGTCTGACGTCGGCGAGAAGACGTGGCGTCTCCTTGAGATGAATGAACCAGCACGAAAATTGGATTGGTCTGATTGATAGAAAACGAACTGAAAATAGAGGCTCTTTCCTGCAGGCGCCACTGAGAAAAACAAGGCTTCAAAGTCATTTCAATCGTGTTGCACTTAGCATTGAGCTCAGGTTTCAAATAAAGTTGATCGTAAATGTTATTTATTTGACATTTTATGACTGCAGAATACCCCACAGCTAGGAAGACTAATTCATTAAAAGTTTGTTTCAATGTAATATGGTTGAGTATAAGGAGTTTATCGTAGGGGGAGAAAATAGATGCCTAAGAAAAAGTTCGCCTATTGATTAACTTGTCAATTTCTTCCCGATACCAATGAATAAGTTATTTTATGCACTAAAGTGAAGGAAAGAGAAACGATGAATCCATCTGGTTCACTACCCATGAACGATCATTAATCTATCGTTCGACAAATCGTCCGTCAGTGGATTTCTCGACTAGTGATTGATAGCAGCATTATAGAGACGTGGATTAAATTTTCCTGGCTACTGAATTTTTTCCTGTCTTTCGAGTCACGCCATTGAAGTTGTTGCTGAGCTTCTGGAATTCAATTTTTAGGTAAACAAGCAAAACCAATCAGTCAAAATTTGTGCTTCTACTTCTTACCTGTGCTAAAACACAGAGCCAAGGCAGTTACTTTCTACAATACAAGAGGAGACTTTGGCTTGGAAAGCTGAAATAACTAATCATTAAATTAAAATATAAATGAAAAAATAATAATAAAATTCCAGGCAATATTGTATATAACTTACTGGAATTGGCACTTTCGTACTGTTGAAGAATTTCTCAAAGAACAAAATATTTTCAATTTAGAGGTAATGTGATCATGAAGTTGTTTTTTTAATGAAACCAAGACTAATGAGACGATTAAGTAATTTCAAACTATAGAAGCAAACTTGAAAGATGTAGAAATCTTAATAAGGTAAGATCGAACTCTCATAAGATTGAGGTCGTAATTCCAAATTATTGCACACGTTAACAAACTTATAAATTTTCGCAGTCAATCTTATAATATTTCCAACTTATTTCTAAGAAAGTAAAGACACAAGCGAATTCTAGAAATTTTCTGTCACTTTCGAAATTTAGCCAAACATTTTTGGCAACGTATTTATTTGATGAATGCTCATCATTTCATTCAAAGTCTCCGAAAAATAAATGTGCAGTATTCAGAGACTATCCAATAGTATTAAAAACATTGTATTACTCACAAACCCATCATTGTTTCTAGCCTACCGTAAGAACTTCGTGTGCGATGTAATGACTGTTGTTTTAGGTGGGGTCCGGCAATTAAAGTTCCCTCTTTTAAGGCGGCTGACAAAACAATTGTCGAATGTTTTTTGTCGATCGCCCGCAGGCAGGAAAGTGTTTTTCAATAGGCAGAGGCTGTGCTTTTGTTACCAGGCTTATGCTGACTTAAAAGTTTGAACTCATAAAAAGTTGGAGCATTTAACTCCCGATTAAGCTCTAAATTATGCATTTAAAAAGCTATTAAAATGAAGGTGGATGTTCTCTGTAATATAGACATGCTTAGTTATTGTATGGGCTTAAGTGAGCAATTATAATTAAAAACTTAATAAAGTACGAGTAGTATAAGAAACTACTGTTTCCGGTAACGTTTGGCAATGGATTCAAATTTCAACCACATAAGGTTACACTAATTTTTCATTTTAGCTCATTTCAGTCTAGTAATAATTTTAAAATTTGGATCATATTTATTTGTATTAATATTCATTGTAAGATATAACGAATTTTTCCGATTCGGAAATTTTGCCATACTGTTGACTTTAATTGACTATTTTAATCCATACTATTGACTTTAGTACCATTATTTTGAGTCTCAAATTACAATAATTATTTATTGCTTACATTTTCATAAATTTTACTTTTTTAACTACCAATTAAGTCGATTCGGTAAACGAGGAAAAGAGATGACATAGTTCGTATATCTGGCACTATAATGTACTCTACCAGTAGGCTTATCATGGGCAGCATATTTTCAGTATATATGTACAGTTTATACTAATTTAGAGTGTTGAACCCATTATATAGTGTTCGATCCTATAATAAAGTGCTTATTCCTATCATAGAGTGTTTAGTTCAATTATATAGTGTTTGTCTTCATAGTTTTTGGTCTTTTTAGCGAATGCTTTATACTATTCGACTAATGTGGAGGAAACCAAAAACGAATTAATCGATTATGCGTTCTGTGAATAAGCTTAGATTATTTCGTTGTTCAAAAAGAATACTAGTGTGAAAAATTCATGAGAAATACTCACTCTAATGTAACAACATCAACTGACCTCTAACTATTCAAGCTTATATAGCCTGATTTTAGGTAAAGTTTTAATTAAAAATTTATGTTTATTTGAGTTTTAAAAAATCTTACTTAATTTTTTTCGCTTCCTCTACGAATTCATTATTACAATACAACGAAATTTGATTTTGTAAGAAAAAAATTCAACTTCTGTAATATAAATAGAATGCCTTAAATTAATAATACGATTACGATTTACCGTTGAACATTGAAAAGAATTTTCAGTGACGCCAATGCTGAAAAATTCGATTACTTGCATTATCTAGTTCAAAAAATGTGAAATAATTCAATTCTATTCACATTACCTCGGCCTGTGCGGAAAATGTGGCAATAGAAGCTCTTCTGTGACACTGCGTCAAAAATGTCGCGATAAAAAGACTACGGGAATCAATTATCTCTGTCAGCCGTCAATAAAAGTGAAGGAAGCCCGAAATTAGGAATGAAAGAACTGCGCCGTCCCTAATTCAGGACTTCTTATTAAAGAAAGACCTGCACCGTCACTTATTAAGACTATTCAACAATAAAGTAACTGCGCTGTCCCTAATTCTGGACTTCTTATTAAAGAAAGACCCGCGGCGTCACTTATTAAGACTATTCAACAATGAAGTAACTGCGCGGTCCCTAATTCTGGACTTCTTATTAAAGAAAGACCTGCACCGTCACTTATTAAGACTATTCAACAATAAAGTAACTGCGCTGTCCCTAATTCTGGACTTCTTATTAAAGAAAGACCCGCGGCGTCACTTATTAAGACTATTCAACAATGAAGTAACTGCGCCGTCCCTAATTCTGGACTTCTTATTAAAGAAAGACATGCGCCGTCACTTATTAAGACTATTCAACAATGAAGTAACTGCGCCGTCCCTAATTCTGAACTTCTTCTTACTAAAGAAAGACTAGCGCGGTCAATTATTAAAAACTTTTTAATAATGAAGGAACTGCGAAATGTGCAGTCACTAATTCAAGACTGTTTATTAACGAAAGACCAGCGCCGTATATTAATAAAAAAATTAATAATGAAGGAACTGCGAAGTGTGCAGTCACTAATTCAGGGCTTATTCTTTTTAATGAAGGTAAGGCACCGTTTGCAGTCTCCAATTCGATACTTCTTCTCATAATGAATGAACTCTATCGTCACTAACACAATATTATATTTATACTTCAACACGTCAAAATTGAATCGCTATCACGTCAACTGTTATTGTATAATTGTATAACTTAGAAAATTGCTGAGAAGTATTTGGCAGGGGCTTAATTCTATTACTTTTGAATTGCTTACAAATACCCAACAGAGGCAATGCTTTATGACTTACAACATTGTTTGCAAGTTTCTAACTCAGTATTACTCAGAAAATTGCTTTAAAATACAGACCAGCGGCGATACAGTATGACTTTAAAAATCACTTTAAAACACCAACAGCGGCGCAATTGTATAACTTATAAAAATAAATTGCATGACTTAGAAAATTGTTCGAAAAGGCTAACAGGGCCGATATTGTGTGACGTAGAAATTGCTGACAAACATATTAAAGGGGAAATATTGTACCTAATTCGCCACCTGACATGGCATTCGGATTTGATTCGTGAGGAATGGAACCACTCTGAAATAATACAGAAAATTGCTTAAAAGTACCTAAAGGGGGGCGATATTGTATGACTTAGATATTTTTCTTGTATGATTTCGAAAATTGCTGAAAGTATCTAACAATGGTTTTATTTTTTTACTTTGAAAACTGTTTACAAATACCTGACAATGGTTTTATTTTATGACTGTATTAGGCTAGCTTGCTCTCCTATCAGTCATAGTGTTAAGGCATTGGCTCAGACTACCGCCACAGGATGCGCTCATGAAGCCATCCGCTGCAGGCGCGGTCACTACAGATTTATTCACAAGGATTTATCAGTGTTCTGTCGTGCTCGGGAACAACGTTGTTCTTTTTGACATGACTGCTCTTTAGGAGTTAATTCGACGCTATATATAACAATTTTCAGGAACCGATAAAGCCTAAAAATGCATTGTAATTTGTGTATATCGTTCAACCTTCTGTTTTCATAATAGACAGAATTAGATTATGCTCGCAATTGATGTCTTCTTGTCATGATATCAAAATTAGAATTTTCGATTAATGCTTTAAACCTATACAACTATACTATTTATGGTTCTTTGTTCAAAATTAATACGTTTTTACTGTTTGGTAAATTTATCAGCGATCGATACCTGAATTTATTTTAAGTTTGTGCTGCCAGATTATTTTACAGTATAAAATATTGATTGCTCAAATTTGTATACATTTTTCCACTATTTTTTTAGTAATCAGTGTTGAATGGAGTGCCAAAAATCATCTTAATTTTGAAGTTTCTTTGAAAGTTATGTATGCGGTACTGGGTAACGTGTTTCTATGCAATTTGTTGTTTTCTTTTCTCATGAAATTTTAATTTTTTTCAACAGAAAATAAGTCATTTATGGGTAAATTTTTACAGACAATCAGAGCGTGTTTTCAGAGTTTCTTTTGTTACATTTGTGTAATGCAACAAATCATATGAAATGTGAGGCTATTAGACTATATTTAAATTAAAACTGTGATCAAAAGCGTCCACACACCAAAAGGTGAACCGGTACGTTGCATCAACATTAATCTGACGTTGAACTAACGATGTTGCAATCTCCCACCGGCAACCTGTTAGTTTTCAGGAGCCAAATTTATTACAGCACAAACAGTCCATGTGTTGATTTGCGAGATCAGAAAATAAACTTAAGACGCCCTTAGAACTTATCGTCGCCGAGCCTTAGGCAGCAGAGGGCCTGTCAAGAGTCATATTAGTCAATGCAGTGCTACATCGAACAGCACATCTATTATTATAGTACAGACATGAATTATGTATACTCATCAGCTATATATACATAACATTTTGAAGGGGAATGAATGCGAAAATTATTGATATATCTGTTATACGCTGCCTCGTTGAGCTGTTTAGTTTAACAATTCACCGTTACCCTGTCACCATCACCCTCTCACCATCACCCTCACACTATCATCACTCACCCTCACACCATCACCCTCTCATCACCCTCACACCAGAAGATAAATCAGTAAACTAAGATCATAATTTATCATTGGCCGGTGACTTTGGTCCCGTACAGACACGCCCTACGCGGCCAAGTCCTAAATTGTTTCTCTATTGTGTGCAAGGAAGGCTCCATAGATTGCTTTCCGTTGGACCTCCCCTAGCTACATAAAAAAGCTCTAGAAAGCTACAGAAAAAAATACACTCTCGAGATATGTTAATATCGTGGACCTGCTCCTGCCTTTGATCAATACCGGCCATAAAGTCTGCGTCTTTTTCACCGATATTTTGGCGATGAAGTTACCATCTCATAGTATTTTTTAGCGTGATCCGTTTTTCGGTCATAGTATAGGACGTTCAGGGTAACCTAATAAAAAATTACCCCAGTACGCCGAGACCAGCTCCATGATCAATAAAAAATAATGCACTCGAATATTATTATCCATTTTTCATCTCTTTAAATAATTTATCGCATTGAGATGAGGTCCAGACACGCGGAAGTTTTCTCTTAGGAAATTATTGACTGATTTATGATGTGCATTCATAATTGAAAGAATTTCTGCACTTTCGTAGAATTAATCATTTTTTTAAAGCTCTAATTTATACCTACTAGTATACTGACCCTTATTTGTAGCCTTTGCCGAATTTCTCTATATTTTTCGTTTATTATTTTTTTTTTGCTAAGTAGATCCTTGCTCAGATCCTTCTGAGCAAGTAGATCCTTGCTCAGAAGAGATAATGTATTGGTCGGAATTATCCTAGAATCCATTTTAGAGCTGACGATTGTATTTTCTCCAAGATAATATTGACGTAGTGAAATAAATTTAAATTATCTATTCGAGTACCTTCCTGATTCGCTAGTGAAAATCAATAAATTTCACAAAATCTAAGCTCTCTTCAAGTTCTCAAAATCATCACATTGATTTGATAATTGATATGAAATGGCTTGAAAATGCTCTAAAATTCAGCTTGATTTTAAGCAAATTTAAACCGATTGATGCATACATGCAGCTAAAGCTCTTCCACTTCGCGCATTCCACTTGTCCACCAGGATTCATTTTTCTTGTCCCTCGGCTACCACGGGACATTAATATCCTCGACGCTATCGGTGTGTCATGGCGCAGAGAAAATTCTTTAATAATAAAACTGGACTGATTTTTCTTATTGGCAGGCAAACAGTTTCTGCGTTATCCCTTCGTTAATGACGTACTTAACTAATTAAAACTTTGGTCTATAAATTTATCATTCGCAATGTAAGTCAACAACAATGTGAATAAATTATACGTTTCAGGTTTCCGAAAAGATTATCAAATTCCGTTTATGTCAATAAAGTTGTCTCCCAAGTTTTATCTTCTTTTTATCTCTCGTACATATAGAGTCCATCAACCTTGAAATTCAAGACGTTGCTTGAAGGCTTAGCAGTTCTCTTCTCTCCAGATTTACGATCGCATATCTCGGTCGTTCTACCATCTCGTTTTCATCATCATTCTGGTCACGCCACATCAAAAACACGAACGTCGGCAGCGTTCATGCGTTATCGACCCGCGAATTCATTCCAGAGCTTCCTCCATGCGGCAAGGTGCATGTGCTCGGCAATCTCCGAGAACGCAAACCGCCCGAGAGTTTTATTTTTCAATGGGGGAGAAATTTTAGATGAGGCCTCTGCAAAGCAGAATATTTTTTATGATGGTGTTACATTCATTGCAATATCCACTCAGGCCCTATGAGATATTTTTCGAGATTAGTGAAGTAGTTTTGGCGCTCCTATGTGAGCAAATTGGATAGATTAAACTGCTGAAAATTTAATTTGGGATGATGATGGCATGAACTTTCCATTCCAATGCAGTTTTATTCCAACAACAAAACAAGACTATATATGTCAGCAAGACATAGTTATAGGAATATGTTGACTTTTGTTAGGTTGAATCGACACTTGCCGGCGATGAAACTCGTCCATGTTTGTCCACAGAGTTGATAAATTGAGCAAGCAGAGGCGGAGGGCCTACGGTGTGTATGGAGAGGCCATATTGATCTTTCTTTGGAGGCCCTCGCTTCGTAGGCTTATTGGCTGCGTTCACGGAAACTCCGCTACCGAACAACCAAGAACCGAAATGTTCTGTACAGAGTTGCTCTAGAAAGCGTACTTCTATTTTTTAAAGGTTTCTTCCCGTAGATTTAATTTGTTAAACTTGCATATTTAGGTGGCCATCACTTCCTGTGGCCTGCTATTTTATTTGCTTGTTAAAACTTGACGGACAATGTACAATTTTGGCTATGGTAACAAGGAATTAATAACCATGTCCACGATGAGTACTAAACTAAATACGGGGAATTCAAAAAGTCTCGCATTTACTAGCAATATAACATATTATTCTACGACCTAACTTGTAATTGTCTCAGACCCTTCATATCTTACGACATAATAACAATCTTTCTGAGGACAGAGTCTTCAATTTGTTAAAAATATTGTACTGTGAAAATTCAAGAAGTTGTGTTATCTTGAATGTTCACGTCACAGGCACACGAGCGTCTTGCTCGCTCCACAAATTTCATTCATAGAAAAGGTTTGTTGTTGGCAATATTATTATTATTATTTCTATATTATTATTATTATTATTATTATTATTATTATTATTATTATTATTATTATTGCTATTATTATTATTATTATACAACGCAAACACTTGAGAGTGAAACTTTCAATTTCCGCATTTTCATGCAATTCCTCGCCACCAATGAAGATTTATATATATTTTTGTCATTGCACTTGAATTTCGAACGCATTTGTTTTTATATCCAAAGTTTCAACCTATTTAACGAGCATGATGCCTCAAACTTCTAAACATATTTTATATCTTTTATCCGCAGGTATAAGTACAGAGTTATCAAAGTGTCGTGTTAGCTGATGCGCTGACATCACATAACTGTCAAAGGTCTCAAAGCTGACAAAGTTAATGGCGTTCCATCGCAGCATTTCAAACACAAAACTGACGCCACGCCTCGGTGAAAAGAAGACAGATTTTTAAAGCGTATCAAAGGCAAAAGATTGTGATCCCGTAACTCTATATTGCAGGGCAACGCACTGCATTAAATAAGGAACTCTAGAATGTCCGCCTGAAAAATGGCCGGGAAGTGATGAATAGCTTTTGTTGGTTCCTGAAGCTGATGACTGTAAACTGTCAGTTTTGAGGGTTAAATGATACTCGTGTCAGTTAATCTAATTTAAACGAAATTTATAATAGATTATAATAATTATTGATACTCAGTTAATTGAAGTGATATAGAGAAATTATAGTAGAATTTCAATTCAAAATTTATATAATAATCAAATGTGCATGGCATATACTTTTCATCATACACCTTTATGCAAAGTCATGCGTTGTTCTCAATTTTTTTTTCTACGCAATGGCGAAAACGAGAAAACTTACTAAATAACATTTTGCACCTAAAAATACTAGGACTCGTACGTATATCTCAGCCTTCAATGCAAAATTTAATAATCTTAGAAATTTCATTTAATATCGCCAATCCACAACCATCCGGTATCTCGCAAAGGCCAAAATTATTCTGCAAACGGGCGACAATTAAATAGCGATAAATTTCATTTCGTTCATCTCAAATAACAATTGAAATTTTTCAGTTCTTTAACTCACTCAAAATCACTTTGCTAACTACAAGCTTCAAAATTTTGTGAGAATAGTAAAAGGTTACAGAAGCGCTTCATCAATAACATGTCTTTTATTAGTTATTATTATTATTTTTAGCGTGTGCGTGTTATTAGTGAAAGCAACGTATCAATAAAATAAATTCAGTGATAAGTCCCTTCTTCCCCCAAATCTTCAATGTCTCGGGGGCGACATGCGGCACCAAAGACACGCAAAACGCCGTATGTGTTCTCTTTAACACAGCATTCCGGGACGGTCGGGAAAATATTGTGCTACTGAAGCACAGCATTACCATATAAACAGCCTAGAAAGGAGCATCCTGAGCAGAGATGAACATGTCGAGGATATCGTCATAAGTCTCGCCTCAATTACACGTCGTTTCTTTTCACCTGAGATTTGGGAAAGACGATTTAGGAAAATCAAAATCACTTTGCACGATTTTCGATAAATGGCCTTGATATTATTCAAGTGAGTCGTTTCTAAAGTATGAAATAAAATGCGATTACAGTAAAGTACTTGACCAAATGGCCGAAATTGGTAACTGTCTGAAACTTTTTCTGCAGATGAGATTCATGCTTATGCCTATTTTTCTCCTTTAGGCTTATATACACGAATGATAAGTATTCAAATTATAAATATAATGCAATCTAGGCTCTAAAAGTATATAAATTAGCTGAGCGCGTGTCGTCTGGGGATATAAAATGAATCTATATTTGTAGCGTTCGATAATATCACACTTTCACGGGCCTACGCCGCGTTCAATGCCCATGAAAAAGTCATAAAAAGAAGTGTGTTGCCTCTTGTGCAGCGTCGTAAATTTTCCGTATGAATAGCACTAAAACTACGTTCCAAGTGTCATTATGGCATCAACCGATAGTTTCCGATGGGCTTGTAAGCAAACACAGCAAGTGCTAAGGCACGATACTTTAGCTATCAGAGGCAGTTCAGGTATAAGCATAGAACTAAAAGTCTACGGTAACTCGTTGAAGTATTCCAAAGTTGGCCTATAACTGGAATTGGTGAGCTATTATCGAAAAAGTAGAGATGTAATCCCAATTCAGACAGTTGATGCGCGTAGCCAAGATGGTAGGTGAGCAATGTGCTACATCTGCATTTGCACGAAGAAAGTTAAGAAAATAATTTGATATAAAAAATCATTTAAAATACTTTGCTCATTATTTAACTGATATCTACTGCCTCAAAATAAAACACACGTGAAACTCGTTAAAGAATTTTTACTAAGAAAATCGAAGAAAGAAAGACGCAATTAAATATTAATTAATTTCATTGGAATATATTAATGACAATCAATTAAGCTGTCTTCCTAAAGCAGATTTTACCGAAAGTAGGACGCTACAGAAAACTCACGGTGCACATTTTTTCATAGCATTTTACGAGCCGCAATTGTCTTCGCAGCACAACTTTACGAATTAGTTCCGACGTTGTTTCGTACCGCGCAGTCCCATAAGACGTGTTTACATGCGTAACTTTGGTTGCTGCTACGAATATCTTATGAAACTATGACACAGTGGGACACTTTAAAACTGGTTTACTTAGTTAGCGATTCAGAAATTCTTTATTACTAAACTTCTGCCTTAATAAAGGATTTTACGCCTTAACTTTAAGCTCAAAAACTCTAAAAGGCGGTTGCGTTTTTAAGTAATGGGATTTTTTTTGTATACGTAGGCATGCATGAATTCTGCCCCAAATGACAAATGGACTAGAATAAAGATAATTACGAGAAAATTATTGATATTTATGTAAAAATTTATTTATTCTGTACTAAGGTATCAATAAGTATTATTTCACTGAAAGTCTGCATTTATAGATAAAATACATAAATTGAACATTTAATTTCTATGTCAAATATAAATTACTTAAATTTAGAGTTAATAGAATTTTATTTCATTTTGAGACAGGAAAGTTCAGTATCGTTTACATCCTCATAAAATTGCAACCCCTAAGTATTGATTTCATTAATGTTGAAACATGATAGACTATACAGCGGATATACTAAAACTGAACAAAATATGCCGTGAATATTGTACATTTATAATGAAAACTTTTGGCTAACATTTACATCATTCGATACAAGAAATACCGAATTTTTCAATCAACTGCGATTAGAGGCAATTAAAATTACCCTGACATTAACAGCAAAGATTTAAAAACGGCCTTTAAACTGCCAACAACAATAACAGTAAAATTAAAGGCTCGTTATTTTTCATGAATATTCAGATTAGAGTAAAAGCATCGGTCGATGTTTTCTCATTCGATGAGATGTTTCATTTTCTCATTTATGGAAAAAACGCTATTGTGCTCGTCATATCCTTCTGTCCGTCCGTCCGTCTGTCTGTCCGTCCGTCCGTGACTTCAAGTTTTCGTCGACGAGAAAATACACTCTCTGTCACTCACTGCAGTGAGTACTGAGTTATACTTTTTTCTTATCTTGCCACCTGCTCGTACCACAACCTCATTTTTTAATACAAAAACTTTATTGATGAACGGGAAAAATTTTCACAATTCTTCCTTAGTCTTGCGTCTACGAAAGTTTTCAAGCTTTTTTTACGGTGCATCTGGGCGTAGCGTTAATCGCTCTTTTTCAAACAAATATCAATATGAAACATTCGTCTGATGATATTTTTTCTTTGATATTAAAAGATGCATCCTATTTGTCGATTAAATTTCCAATGAAGCTCAATACAGAGATTTTTATATATTCTAGATTTCAATACGAGTACATGAAATTACTGTTTTTAAGTATAAATGTCATAAAAAGTGTGAATTAGGATTAAATGCCATTACCATCCATAGACCTAAGTAGCCTGTAAATGAATTTATATAAATTTCAGTAAACTTACGAGCAGTTACCGTTTTTAGACCTAAACATGCCTTAAAGTGAATTTCATCTAAGTTTCAGCAAAATAACAAGCAATAACCGCTTTTAGGCTTAAGCATGCCTTAAATCACTCGTTGCCGCTCCTAGTAAATTGCTTTAACTTTTTCTCCTCCTGCTCTATGTTAAATGGGATTCAAACATACTGTAGGTATACTATGGATCCCGAATCTAAACTTCCATTCGTGCTATGAACGGGAACTCCAATTTGCTTTCACTGTCTTTTGCGGAATATTTTTTACCTTATGGTTTTCCGTGATACTCCGTGTACATGAGAAGTTCGAGTTTTCTAAATTCTAATATTTTTGCAATGTGAGATAACGAAAAACTTTCTATTCTGATAGAACCTTGCAATTCCTAGGTATCCAATAAAGATTCTAAATGTCTAGCGTCCACTCTCGGTTCTTATGGCATGAGGGTTTAAGAACCCAATAAGTTTCTTGAGAAAATGAGAACAGTAATGGAACCTTTTTCTATATATCCCTCAGTTTTTCGCAAATATTCTGGACATTTTTCGCACTATATTAACTCTTACATCAGTATAACTTTCTTATGAACATGGGTTCATTATTTCACTTTTCAATTGTTTTCGTAATTGTTCTCGTCTTGATTCTACAGACCTGATCGCCAAGAATATTAATTGGATGCTGAATCATCCAAAGTCATGTTTCTAAAAATATTGCCAAGGAGACCATCGATTTTCTTCGAACATATGAATAAATATGAAACAATTATTAAATCTATAAGTTCCAAATTTTTCAGCATACTCGCTGAATACAGTCAAACATGCCGACTAAATTCCGACCGCAGAGAAGGTAATTGGAGCTTAAAATTTACAGTCAATGTTAGATTGTCAGCAACGTAATTTTGGCAATTTAACACCCATCAAAATAAGAGCAAATATTTTCAGAATATCTCGAATAGAAGTTAATTTTCATGAATATGTCAGGCCTTTGTACAACTCGGCTACAGGTTATTGCAAGCTCCTTCATTATGATTCAAAGTAATTAATGTAACAATAAGACATCAACCTCGTAAAAAAATCCACTCTATTAATAATTGAAACTCAGTAGACCCTATAATAAAAATATACTATTATGAAAATTAATTTAAAATGTCTTACTATGTTTAGTCCAATATAAGACGTAGATAATATCAACTAAAAAAATTAAATATTTCCATGCATTAGGTATTAGTTAAAATAATTCGAAGTTCACCTAGCAACTGGAATGCCAAATTAAAGCTATCTGGAATATCATTATCCGCATTGTAGATATTGTAGATGTAGATTAAGTAAGTGTAGGTGCAAGCCAGCCCTTAAGTGAAGTTAAGTGGCATGCAGTTCTCGAGCTCAAACTAAGGTTCGTGCCATAAAGCATGTAATTTGGAAAGCTATGGTGCGCTGGCGCAGCGGGTTAGTCTTAATCAATACGCAATCCGGCTCCTCGATCGTGCGTCGGTGATACATGTGGCCGTTACGCAGCGTAGGGGAGTTACGCAAGTTATGTCTATTTACGGCCGTAATAAGACTATACGCACGGCGATGAATGGACGTTGTACGACCACGCACGGCGTATGTACGGACAAATATACGGAATATATAGCGCAACGCGGCAATTAGGTCATAATAAGATAACGCGCCTCAACAATTAGGTCATAATAAAATAACGCGCCGCAACAATTAGGTCATAATAAGATAACGCGCGGCAACAATTAGGTCATAATAAGATAACGCGCCTCAACAATTAGGTCATAATAAGACAACGCGCCTCAACAATTAGGTCATAATAAGATAACGCGCCGCAACAATTAGGTCATAATAAGATAACGCGCCTCAACAATTAAATCATAATAAGATAACGCGCCGCAACAATTAGGTCACAATAAGATAACGCGCCTCAACAATTAAATCATAATAAGATAACGCGCCTCAACAATTAGGTCATAATAAGATTGATCTAATTGTTGCACCGCAACAATTAGATTATAATAAGAAAAGACATCGCAACAATTTAGTCACTATGATATAAAGCACAACAAAAATATGAACACAATAGAAATATTGCTTAATTAGAACGTTGTCTGACTGCTCACACAGACTACAGGATAGGTAATGACAATCCAGTGTGTCAATTAATAAACATGCTGACACATAAGCACTTACGGTGAATGTTCGCTGCCGTACGTGAAGCGAACCTCTCAAAACACGACCATTTAATTGTGCAAATAAGGGTCATCAAGAGTAACGCACTCGAATATATTGACGCCGAACAATTGCAGTCATTCTAGTGAATAAACTATGTAAAATGAACATGCAGGAGATTTATAAGACAGTAACTGGAGAAAAACTACAAGGATAAAAAATGCACAAACAGTAATAGGCAAGTAGAACTTGAACACAACAAGGCTTAAATATTATTTAAAATCTTTGGGAATTATGAATAATTTGTTCATTTTTCATTTTCCATATGCTGATTATGCAATAAAAATTCCTCCATGGTAACTGAAGAAATTGTAGTAAATGTATTGTTCAAGCAACTAGCTGCCAACAATCGCGTATGAGGTCGAGTGCTGCAGCGTTTAACTAATTTGCCTGCTCGATATTCTCGCCCCACGAATGTTAATGAATTTCGAGCCATCAAACAGAAAGCGTTCTGTGAATGCGTAATTTTCGCACCGGAATTTAATGCCAACACGCATCTGAATTTCCAATTAAATTTTAGCCAGAGAGGAATTTCCACGAAAAAAAGTCAACGCCGTTATTCCCTAACATTTAATTTTTGCCTTTTCAAGTTTCTTTTCCGCCATTACATAGAAAATCCAAATTTGACATTGACAAGTACAGGGTGAACCAGAATTAACTGACCCTTTTAATTTGTTAATAAATAAAAAACTAAGAACGTTATGAAGTTGAAACTTGTTTTATTTAAAAGAAGAACATTTTTATGTTAATATTGTATCCTAGTTAAAATATTGTATCCTATTACAATATTTTATTATTGTATTAGTTAAAATATTTATTATGTATTAATAAAATAAATAAAATGGCAATAAAAAAAGGTAAATTAGGGTATGGCAATAAAAAATGGCTATAAATTTTTTTATGGCAATAAAAAAAAGATAAATTAGGGCATGGCTCGAAGAAGTAAAAACCCATATATGCACTATCGAACACTTATCGATTTTTTTATTATCGCTGGAGTTTATATTTAACTTCTAAATGCTGCGTAATTTACAAGAAAAAGAGGTTATTTCATCTAATTCCCGTAAAACCCCAAAACATTTCGTTGAAAGATTGCATCAACTAAGATTTATTATTTGCCTTTTTTAAGTGTAAAGCGACCGAACTCAGACACCATAGGAAAATCATTCATTGACCTGCATTTATTCCAGTAAATAAATGCATAAATTGCCGTTGCGACTAAAATGCCTCATCGCAAGTTTTGTTACAAAGTGAAACACTATCGAGATCAAACGGATGAACAAGGGAGACTGCTGTAAATAAAATAACACGATATCATCAAAAATTATGTGTAAAAATTCTCGGCATGAAAGCCAGCATCAGGAGTGTGGGGACCGGTGCATGCATGCCTTGCAACTAGATTTTTTAAAATATTACGAATTTACGTTAATATTTAACTACTGAAGCTGCCAACTAACTAAATCATTGTGTACTCCTTTCACAGCATTTAGTTTCAATTCAAGTGTAATGCAAGTAATAAGCAGATTTGCACAGTTTTCTACCCAGTCTCTGTATCGCAACTTTAGGGGATGCACCACGGAGTGCGAATAAACTATCTTCCATAAATAAATTCATTTATAAGTTAAAAACCTAATTTGCAGCCACAATGTGATGAAAGCATCGGGCAGGAATGCAGTTAAGCAGAGAGGTAGTCAAATCCTTATACTCGAGTTGTTCCCAGACGCAATTATAAATTTATTAAGATTTTACCTGAAAACAGATGAGAAACATATTTACACAATATGATGCCCGAAATACATTTACAAGGTTTTCGCAACCACTTAAAATACACTGTTTTACTAAAAAAAATGAGTTAAGCGAGCGCAATCTTACAATCTTGATGCATAGCAAAAATGATAAAACCAAAATAAGCAGTTAAGTCGCAGAATGCATTCATTTAAGGCATCTTGCAGGATCTCTCTGCTAGAACAGGTCCGGCACTATTCTCACTATTTACGTAATGAGAATTGCTGTACTCGCTCTTCATATCAGCAAAGGCCTCTGCAGGCTTTAATGTCTTGCAAGGAGACCTAAAAATATCAACAGATGAGACGCGGGGCAAGGGCTCTCGCATCCATCAGTTTAATTGAAACCCTGAACACTAATCGCCTCCCTCTGGAACCGCTTGTAACTGCAACCAATAAACCTAAATGCCTGTGATATAGTGTTTTTCCAGCAGCATTCTTTTCCTATTACGTTACAAACGGAATTTATTTTATGAGATTTTGTTATAACTTATTATTTTTCTGATTTTTATTATTATTATTTTGCATATCAATTTGCCGCGGTCGTGGCATAAATATTGTATTTAATTACAGATATGAATTACCCGTTGTTGCTTTACCACGTAAAATATCGAATATCGACATTATCAAAATCATTTTAATTTTACTATTTAGTAATCATTCTCGTGAGACAGTAACTTCCTTTTTTTCGAATATATTTTAATGTTTTTAGCGCATTTTCTCATTTATGGAAAAAATGCGCTATTGTGCTCGTCATGTCCGTCCGTCCGTCTGACCATGTGTCTGTCTGTCCGTCTGTCCGTCCGTGTCTTTACGTTTTCGTCGACGAGAAAATGCGCTCTCTGTCACTCACTTAAGTGAGTACCACTGAGTTATATTTAAGATTACTTCGCTTTAAGTTGTGAGAAGATGTTTTGCCGCCAAAGTGCACAGAAGCTTTTCATAATCATCAATATTCTAATATAAACCGGAGTTTGAATAGAACAGTTAAATTCCTAGCTCGCAATAGGCTCATAAAATTTAGATACGTGTTCAATATAGATATTGCCTATCCTTCTGTCCATAATGACATACGTTTCAATTTATTACTTCTCTCTATTTTTCAATCACAAAGCAATCGTAGCAGAATATAATACCTTTCTCGTCCTTTCCATTCACACTCCAATAGAAAGACAAGAGATGAGTTTTTATTGCCTAACTTTCCCTTTCTTTTCTTCAGTAATAAAGGCATCAGGAGCAGGAGCACTGAAGACGACTTGCAGTGCGTGTTGCAATGCCGTACCGGCCCAGACCTCCCTGGTGCGCCGCTCTAAATTAAACGGGGCGCCTATAATCTGGACAAGCCCTGAACAACTTCGGGCTATAATGGCTCCAATGAAGGACGCCGTGTCGGCCTCGACTCAAAAGCTCATAAATTTCTTAAAGCTCTCACAACCGAAGCTTGTGACGCGAGCAATTGTTGCCTTCATTTGCTTCATACGGGAAAAAGTTTTTCAAAATTGCCACGTTGATAAAGCTTTATCTTTGAAAGTGGAAATCTTCAGAAAAAATTATTGTTTGTTTATATTTATTATGCATATCAAATTTCATTCACTCATTTCTCTAGGACATATGCGTGATATATATGGTACGTATCTCAATTAGATATTTATTGTAAATTTATTTGTTCAATTACACTGCGTATAGCTTCTAAAAAGCCATTATTTAACAGATTCGTGACCGAAAAATCTACAGTACGTCGTACACAGATGAATTTTTGTCCAACAATACAAAATAAAAATAACAACCATTGATTGAAAAAATTTTCTGTCAGAGCCCATTAAATAACCATGAACTCAAGCAAATCGGTGCTGTCAACAAGGCAGAATGAATTTCAAATTTGAAGCCTGCCATATTGATCCACTCGATGGTCCCTGCCACGGTTTTCATGCCTCTGAAAATCGGGTGCATTGATTACGATTTTTTTAGTATAAATTGATTTACTGATGAGCGTCAAGCCTGAAGCCTATGAATTTAAAGTGAGGGGAATTCACTATAGGATGTCCTTCATTAAAATCTATACAAGATCTCCGGCTCGTAGAAATGAATTTATACAACTTTCTAAAGAGATAAGACGACATTGATGCTGGAGATAATAGTGATAATAGAAGTAGTGATAGCAATTCACCGTATATGTATTAAAACGATTTAAATGGATGTTGAACTGGAAGTATATGATAGATATAAAAGTGAAAACTTACAATATATTTTGTAGTTACATGTTATAAAAGATTAAATAATAAAAGTTATAATAAACTTAGAAGTAACAACTTCTTGGAAGAAGCAGTTGATGATTAATATAGAATCAGCTTTTAAAGCCAAGATGTGCTTCAAAGATGATTCAGACAAAATTGAGAATACCATTAAGTTGGCTTCATGCATCTAGCGATTCAATTGTTCTGTCGTCTTGTTTTAGCATAACTTTACATCTTTTAATATTTTTTTGTTATGGATGTTGTTTTGATTTAAAATAAAAAATCTGCTTGATAAAATAAAATCGGCGACCAAGGCTTCCCGTATCTTCTTTCAGCCGTACAAACAATGGCTAAACCGAAGAGCAAAGAAATTTTCAGGTTAAAATTTTCACAAGCATATAGTATTGTAGGAAAAATCAACAATTAATAACCCACTGGTGTTATTAGATTATGCGTGGAAGACTAATAAGTTCATATGGCAAATTAAATCCAAAGTTTAACCGTACGTAGCATCACACTATAATCAGAAGCTCAATCGCACAAATTTTGCTCATGCCTCGAATGTTCTCCAGTTTTTTTTCGATTTAGAGCTATTTTTCAACAAGGAACCATAGCAACAAATGACAACGACATTCCTGCGTTAACTTTTACAGAGGCGGGCGTTCGTGTCTGAACCGAACGAGTGGGCCGTGCCATTCCTTTTGCTCAAGTTCTCGATGCAGGACCTCGAAGATTGATTGGCGAGAGCACTCGAAGAATTTGTGTCCTCGCTCTCCTCTTAATAAAAAATCAAGATAAAAATAAAATTGCCTCCAAAATAAAAATCAAGAGGCAATACTAGCTGGTAGCAGTACCGAACAACACTCAATATCGGATAATTTTTAAATGTGTTGGAGAATTTATTTCTAGAAACGGACTTTAAGTGCAGATAATACAAAATACAAGGGAATATTATTATTGAAAGTAGAATTTAGTCTAAAAATATCCTTTTGCCCGGAAATTGCGCATAATTTTGGTATTGTTTATTTTATTTTGGTATATGCATATACTCGGTTTATATATAACCAGCATCCAACTAGAAAAAGTCTAATTGAGCAGAGGTTGAAAAAACATATCTATACATACTCGTATTAATGACGCGATAATAATGCAATGATTAAATGTGTTATCCTACGCAAATTTAAAACGCATTGAGTTTACGAATTTAACGATCTTTTTCACGCTAATTCTTCTATTTCAGCTTTGGAGAACGTAACCAACTTTATTATATAGTTACAGAAAACTTAGCACTGCATCGGCCAATGTCTATGGGAAAAATATCTTGTATAGCTTCATGAAAAGAGTATTTCGTGGTAAATCAATTTATGGATGTTAAGTTGTTAAGTTGTTATTTCTCCTTTCGAGAAGGCGACTGAGCGCTGTGATGGATACTGAATTAATAAATAAGTTAGTTGTTCTCAAATTAGTCTTGACAGTAAAGTATCTTAAAAAGGCGAAAAAATTCAAATGACAAATTTTTAGACTCCAGCAGCAAGTAAAAACAAATATTTTACTTTTTCCTCGCACGAAAAATCGTTAAACAACATTTTCATTAATTCAAAGTCTCGAACATCGCCAAGTTAATACTTACATCGTGTCACTAATTTACTAATAACCCCTTGAATGATGCTTATGCTATATATGCATAAGTACCTATTTCTCATACGTGAATAATCATAATTACTAATTGTAATTATAATTAATTAATAATTATTCAATTTTCAATGCTTATTAAATAATTATATGAATATCAGTGTACTTTTGAATGCAACAACATATGTACATTTGAGTTTCGTTCCTAGAAGATTGTATGTCAGATCAGGAATAGAAAAGCGGCAAGGAGCTTCTCCCCTCAGTTCCCTTTGTTTGCTCGCGGCATTTACCACCGACGTCAAGTTGAGGGTTTAGGCCTAAGAACGTCAGACACAAGAGGGCTTGAAAGGATAATTGCAGGTAGCTACAAATGCTGGGAAAAAAGAAGAATTTAATAAGTTACAAAAAATGAATTTACAATTAATTTAATAAATTTCTGCCCATCATTCAAATTTTTTAATGCTTTTATGAAACAGTGATAAAATATAATATAAAATTTGGTGTTTGGTGAACTTTCTATATTCGAAAAGCGTGATAGAGTTTTATAGCAATTTTACAATCATTATTATTGCTGAATTACATCATTAATCCTCACATTTTTAGCACACAATTTCTTCAGCGTATTCTAGACATAAATTAATTGCAATTACTCCTATTAATATGAAATTACGATACATATATATAAGTAAATTGTAAATTGAAAATCTATCTATGCGACTTATTTTCCCGGTATCTGTCAGGAAAATTCTTCATTACCGTATCACAGTTACCGAAAACTTCATTAAAACTATACTTATTTAAACAGACGACTAGACCAGGCATTTCAAGTCCTAGGTGGATTGGACTCATTAAGATAAATTTTCTCTATCTTCACAATCCTCCAATCGTTAAAGTCCTATCAAGTTTCCTAACTCTCACTTAAGGCAGTTCCGCGAGACTATCGTTTTCATCTGAAGGTTTATCTGAATTTTATTTTTTTGTCCAACTTTTAAATGTAACATCTTCCTCTTCCTTTTTATTACAATTCGTGAAGAGAGTAAAGAAACCATTCAAGTCTACAACGTCAGTTTTTCGTACACGAAAAAAAGTTTTGTTCAATATCATTATGCACTAAACTATTCCACAAGTCTTCGAAATTTCACTCCCATAAAAATCTTTTATAAAGATTTTCAAATTAACTTGAACCCTCAGTAGTTTTGAATATAGAAATTTTAATCCTTGTCAGTCATCAATATACTTTGTCTGCTTCATATAAATTTCAACGTTATGATTCACGGTGAAGTCTGGACCCTTCCCCTCAGCTGAGGGAAGTCCCCTGAGTGTGCGTGGGGATTAGCCAAGCCCTGCCATCTCTTCGTACAGGGAAAGGTCATCAGTACGCACGAAATATCGATTATGTTCCCTAATGGAAAAGGTTGCCGGCCGTTCCATGGAGGGGGAAACGCTACAAAAATTAGAACGCGTCGCCGATACAAGTGCTACACGAGCGCCGCATCATGAATAGTGAAGCCTAATCGTATGGTCGGGTCTAAGGGGAACAATTTCCAGGAATGGCAGTAGATCCTCTTCTTCGTATTGATCGTGACACTGTATTAGCTTCTGTGTGATCGAACACCCTGTATATTATCTTGTTCTTAGTATCAAGTGTTCTTAGTGAATAGGGTAGGCATCTATATGAGTTCGAAAACCGTGAAGATTTTCATCGTGATTAGTGTTCTTATAATAAATAATCTTCCCTGTGTTCTAACACCCTCCAGATTTTTTCGTAATTGGTATGCTTGTAATATAAGTCTTCACGTGATCTAAGACCTGGTAGATTATTTTCTTGATTAATATTCTTACCACCAATTAAACCATGTTATTGTTAATAGTAATCAATTAAATATTAAATAATTTTCAAGGCACCCGAGCTTCGTATTGATTATCAGCATAATTATTATTTGTGTCCGAAACAATCACTATCCCAGCCTTTATTGAGCGTTGGTAAACTCTCGACATTTTCCATCATTCATACACATCTCAACAAATGAAATCACGCTCTAATGTAGGGTTTTTCTCCCTACGCTGGAGGTAATCCTCTTCTAGAAATGATTTCAAAAATTAAGCGCTAAGCAGGATAGAAATAAGTGATCATCAATTAAGGCATTTTAATAAGAATTTAGGTATTATTGCAGATTAACTACATCCAAAAAAAAGGGTGTTTTTTTTTAATTATATGTTTTTTGGGGTGTAGATTACGAATCTGAAATCCATTTTTGGCGGTCGGCATCGGAAAACCGATTTTTTTCGCGACTTACTAACATGGGGGTTACGTAACTTACGTTACCCACTCACCTTTATTTACTAACATGGGGGTTACGTAACTTACGTTACCCACTCACCTTTATATAAAGGGTCGGATTGTTCATCGAAATTTTACAAAAAGCTCTTAGGTTGGGTTAAGTCAGCCAAGTTCCTTTTTTTAGATAGCATTTTGATCTAAAAGGAACCTGGGCGAACCAACCCAACCTGCGAGTTGGCGTTAGGTTGTGATCTCTCGATGTGGCAATGTATCTCCAGATTTATGGACAAAGAAGACGAAAATGTTACCCGTTGCAGTGCAACGGGTAACATTTTCGTCTTCTTTACCCGTTGCAGTGCAACGGGTAAGTTTCATTCAAGATGTCGTGCGCTACGTGTGATCGGTATTATTGCAAAAAATCGGTTTTCCGATGCCGACCGCCAAAAATGGATTTCAGATTCGTAATCTACACCCCAAAAAACATATAATTAAAAAAAAACACCCTTTTTTTGGATGTAGTTAATCTGCAATAATACCAGAATTTATTCAAAGCTTCTTATTCGGGGCAGTTTCTTCATACTCAAGGTAGTTTAAAATCCATTTAGAAAGCTGCGTCCAGGTTTAACTTAATTTGGCAGTGGGGCAGCAGATGTTGAAGATTACTCGAGATACTGGTAAAACAAACGCATTATTACAATAGAGTCAATAAGCTAGTAAAAAGTAATAATTCAAATATTTCAGTTGTTAATCAGAAGTAGTTCAGAAGTATACGTTAATAAAAGCTTATGGCTCACCTTAATCAATTAAGATTAAGTGCACAAATTGCGTAGTGCTTTTAGAAGTAGAAATCAATTATTGTAGTAATTATTAATGATTTAATTTAACGCGCGGCAGTTCCGAACATAAATATGGGTCACCTTAGTATAGAGAATGACCACCTTGGCCAGTCAAGGTATTAATTTTAAGGTTTAAAGTTTAGAGGTTAATAGTTAAAGTTTTAAGGTTTCAAGTCAAATAGGCAATTTGACGAGCTGGCCAAAGTGTCAAAAGAAGTGAAAAAACGCATGCACCCCAAAACTGAAATTTAAACAAATCAAAGGTTGTGCACAACAAATTAACACCATTCATTTAGAGAATTTAGGAAACTAAGGTAACATTAAGCACGTAGAGGAACTGAACGCGACCGCGCAGTAGAGTTTACAGAATTAAGCTTTTACGAGAGCAGCGACTCATCCTTATATGGACTGAGCCCGTTCCGCTTCTTCGCCGTAGCCTTTCCAGAAGCCCGGATCGGAAATTTCCCGAACACTAAGTTCCATCAAAATTCCAGGTATACTCCTGAACATTAATTAAAACCAAATTATTGATTATGTCTCCTCTCATTTGAGATATGAGTATCGTTTTGTTCACAACACTTCAGGGTATTTTTTATTGTTGTAGTAGTCATGTGTTCTTGCTCGTACTTAATTTATATGTTTTCAAGTAAGCCCTTTAATGTATTGAATTAACTCGAGATTGGCTTTACGCATCCTGTGGGAGGTACAACGTTGTTTGTTTACAGACAAAGTACGCGCGAAATTTAAAAGTCAAATTTCTTTAATTTTGTAATACGCCGACAAATTGATTTTCTTTAGCTTACATTATGTGCGTGTCAGACAGACGGGTAAGCTTATTTCTCTTCTCTCTGATATTTTTTCATATTCACGTCCAAGGTTGTTCAGTTCAATTCAATTAAGATCATGAATAGTTTACCAATAAACATGAAATTCATTTTAATTTCATTATAATCCTATTTTATTATTGATTACTTTGTAATAGACTACCACAAGTTCGAAATATTAAAGTCAATGTTGTCTTCGGTAATCCTTTACCGAACTAACGTCCTTAAATGCTTGCTCATAAATCGTCATACAAAGTGCACCTAAATACGATTGTGATTTCCAATGGAATTTTTGAGCAAAGACAGTAACTTACTCATATTTATTACTGTAACAAAATTAAACTACAATTTATGGATGAAACAGAAATTTATGATGATGGATATTAGAATTTGAAAAAAATGGTTATTCCTAATGAGTTCATTTAAGCTTTTAAGGTCTGGGTCAGAAAATCGAAGAATATGACTTTTCCGTTTTTGGGGTTCATTTTTACCTGCCGAAAAGACGTATCTAACTCAACATACCATATATAACCGTTTGTAATTTTTATAAATGACAATTTCTTAACAAGATTTACATATATCTATTTTTAAAACGGTATTTATAGATCATTATTTGCGTTGTTGGCGAAGAGTTTGCACTCATTTTAATGCTGTAAACGAGACGCGTTCAAAAAAGCAAATAAGATGAACATCCATTACTTTTTGCGTGAGGTTGTTTTAAAGTTTTGTAATATTATCATATAATATAAATAAAGCCCATTTATAACTCACGAAAATCCCATTTATAACTCATTGTTCGTGTTAAATTCGACAAGAATAAGTTTAGAGGCGCGTGATGGTACCCTCAGTACGAGTAATTGGTAATGGGGAGATCTTGGGCTACTAGTATCAAGCATTTGTGGATTTTTTAGTATTTTATTCTTTTTCAATAAATATCACTTATTTGGCTCTTCCAAACAATAAAAATTTCCGAAATACGCCTTTGATCCGTAAAAAAACGTAAAAAATTTGGCAACTTTAAAATTCCCTTTATCTGACGTGTATATATGGTTTGGATTACACATTGGAAAAATTAGGTGGAAGAAGTGAAATATAGGAGAAAATGGGAAAAACCATATCGAAAAAATTAAATACAAAAATTGAAAAGTAGTTCTAGAGTTGATAGACATTCTCTTTATGAATCGAATGATATTTATTTCTATGTTGTAGCACCAAAATTGAAGGAGATAGACTTTTAATAGACTCATTTTTTCCGTTATCTAAGCATTTAACGTTTTCTTTCTTTTTCTAAAAAATTCATCAGGACAAAATTTTCTTTTCTTGTTCTTTTAAATATGTGTACGAAGTTTCACAAAGACCCGTCAGTAAATAAAAAAGTTTCTATTTTACCCAGATGCTCCCTGTAGCGACTCTATTGTATGAAAACCAAAAAGGAAGTTTTTCAGTCTTTATAGAGGTTGTCATCAGGTGGAAAATTTAGCGGTTAATGAAGAGATTACTCGCCTTAATAAGGCTGTTTTTATATATTATATAGTACATACGGTAAAATCAAATTTCTGTCTTGAGAGCAACGGAACGCCAAGCGAATGAGCCTCAAATTTCCACAAAATAATTGGCATTCTCTTCCCAGAATCAAAATTCGGATGAGCTTATTCAGATAGAGGACAGAATTAGGGTCCTCATTATCTATGATTACACGCTAACCAAAAATAAATTATACGGAAATTCAAGAAGATTATACAACGCTTGTAATGCATTATAGTGGGAAATTTTCAATTTAAAATCTTCAAAAAAACTTCATCATTCTCTTTGCAATACAGCGAGCTGAAAGGACACACGCTTGATTTGCAGATTTGTATGCAAAATGTTTAATTTTTTAGACCCATTTTTTTCTAAAAATATTCCACGAGAAAACTGAACCTGACGTTAAACAAATTTAAGTAAAATAATTGTAAATGAAACATTCATGAGGGGAAATTTGGCAAATTATGTTCAGCTCCACTCGGTGGACGAGTCTGAGCCTGTACAGGAAATTGCAGAAATGCCGTGAAGAGAAAAGCTACATGCCTTCTGTAGCCTCAGGTTTGGTGGCAAAGATGCGTGCTTCTTGTATTTATCATGGACAAAATTACTGCTTTGCACGGAGCGTGCGTAGAGGGAGTTCGTCAGAGATTATAACTTTTGTACAGAGACGCGATATTCCGCGCGCTATTTATTAGAAAATAACTGCCGTGAGTGAGTAGAACTTTTAGTAACTAAATCTTAAATGCAGTGGATAAAGACAGTTTACTACACCTAGAAGAGAACGGATTACAGCTAGACGTGTTGCGACGTTGCATGTTAAATAACTCACGGCTACAGATGCGTGTATTTCTTTTTGGATAGTTTAGGATGCATTTTGTACATTGATTACTTATGTTATCGTTTTTCTTGGCCTATTGATTAATTTAGGTGTAATGTGAAAGTCTGTTTAATAATTTTTCATGACATTTCGTTTGTCATAAAAGTTTCATATGTATCGTTGTTTAAAGTTTGAGCATTTTTAACATGAAATATAAGTTTTTACAATTATGTCTCCTTAATTATTGCACAATCCATGATCTCCAGTACATGAAAACAAACAGCCAAGACGGTGTGTTTGATGCTTCAGTAATGTTTTCTTAATGTAAGTGGATTCCTCATTATTCGAATCTCATTTCCGTTAACTCGACTACCGCACGGAATCTGAAACTCTTTAATCTGCCGAGCACTTGAATCTCGTTCACGTAGGTTGGACGATATTATGGTAATGTCTCCGGGAAAAATGGGAGCACAAAGTCGGCTTGTCCGTCAACAAAGGCGCGTTTGTTGTCCGAAGCAAACGTCGGAAGCTGAATGCATTCCTTGTGTTCCGTTGGACGCAGCGCCTACATTTATATTTCTGAAGGGGCATCATCACTGGGGGAGCATGGCAGGGTCCCGTCAGAAAGAGAGAGGGTGAGTTTTGCATCGAGAAAATGGCTGGTTATCATAGGAGATACGTAGATTTTCATAGGAATTGTCATTTTTTCGTAAATGTCATAGGAGATTTATGACAATTACGATTAAATAATATATGTTTAAAAATTACTTTTTAACGACAACACTTCTAAAGAATCCAGTGTTTCCAATGTTACAGATGAACAATGAATTTCTAGTTTTATTTTCGAATATTGAAAAAAAAAATTTTCAATTTTTAATGTATTAAACTTATTTCAAAATTCTTTATTCTGTCAATTGATTCATGCATTGCTTCAACCATCACATAAGTGTGCAAAATTTCATATCAATTGGACAGGTAAAATTGTGTCAAATATCAATTATAAGATTTGTGGCTGACAAAATAATTTTTCAGTTTTTTAATATTGAGAAAATGTATTCTTAAAATTATTTATTTTGCTATTCGATTCATGCATTGTCTCCAACTTTACGCAAGTGTGCAAAATTTCAGATCGATAGGATAAGTAGAAGTGTATTACATTTTAATTACAGGATTTGTAGCAGACAGACAAACAGACAAACAAGAAGTGAAGTTAAAGAGAAGTGTTGTAAAAATATCATGGAACTACTATTTCTTTGGATAATTATAAAGTATCGTTAAATCATTCAGAAGAATGTTCTTGAACAAAAAATTTTATTAGGGGGACTAATTAACAATTAATCAACAAAAATTATTTCACTTATCATCGAATTTTCAAGTGGAATTATGGTGTCATCATTCCACGATACATCATTATAAACACAACTACAAATAATGATTAGACAAATCGAGGAAACTGGTATCACTATTAATGTTTATCAACAAAATTTATACAACTATTGAGGATGGAATAATTTTTATTTCAAGTAAAAAAGACAATATTTTTAACGTACGCCTTATCTACCGTGCCGAATCCATTAAAGCTATAAATCAGATGTTATTTTAAATTGATAATGATTCAAATGCATCCCTAATTGGGCCGTTTGCCCTCTCTCACTCTCTCGCTGCACCGCTTAGCCATAAATAAATTCAATAGAGTGCTGATGTGTGAATTGGTTGTCATGAATCGTAGAATCAAAATTCAAATTAGTTAATCGAACAATCAATCAAAAAATTTTTCCCTATTTTAAATGTAGTAACAAAATTTTAATATACTTTTGCCAAAATTTCAGCTTAAAATTATTTCATGATATTCAAGAACAAACTAAACAAAGCTATGTGGAGCATATGTTCAGTCTTGATATGTCTAGCACCTTACTGACCTGGTAATAAGTTCAGTAGCTATCTCAAACCAATGTCAGTTATGAAAAGATTTGGTCAAAATTCGGTTTTATTAACTCCTGTAACTTTACTCACGAAAAATACATGAATCGGCAACAGGCCATAAGCCTATTTCTTCAGCGCAGGCACCACTATTCTATTCTATTCAACGTTGAATCAAGATGCAGAAACATTTTGCACCATTATTTTACTCCCAAAATCGGCGCATGATCTTTAACATGGATACAACTTTTAAAAACATTATTGCATCACATTTATCAGCCCGAATTATTTCATAATCTTCAGCGTGGAAACAATATTTTGAAACATTATTGCTGCAGTCATTATTGCTGCCTAAAATTTATAACATGATCTTCAACGTGACAACAACATGTTGAAATATTATTTCATCATGAAATTCAGCCAAAAATTAGTTTCTTCTCTCTAACGTGGCTATAACATTTTGAAAAATACTTATCATGCATTTCATGCCTGCAACCGCATAAATATGTCAAATTTCACCTCAAAGTCAGACACACGATAGCCAGGAAGACAGCGTCTGGCCCACAGTGCATAATGATGCCTTCGAGATAAGTAGAAGGAGACGGTAATCCGATCGAACGATCAATTTTAATCAACGAGCCTTCATAAGAAGCTTTATGGGTGTGCGTATTGCGATCTTAAACATGTACGAACACTGCTGCGCTGTCTAGCGCAGTATGCGTGATCATGCAACAGCATCTCATTGACGCAGGCATGACGAGGTATAATAAAACATGGTCGATTTAACTTCGTATAACACATGTTATATGCTCCTGATATTTGTGTGTATCGGAAGCGTCAGTGAATGCAATGTAAAGTCCACGAAGCTATATCCAAGGGACGAATTCGTAATTCCGTTAATTTTTCCATCATTTGTAGTAGATTTCTTCATAACAGCATTAATAATGTTAGTAATTTAAATCTGTAATGTTAAGAGATTAGTTAAGTTCATCAACAATAGTTAATCTGAAAGAGCTAACCTACAATACTCGTATTCGATCTGAAACTGTATCCTATTTAGTGAACCATGACTAAGCACAATGTCGTGCAGTCGAATGCAATTGCATTCATTTTAAACTGTCCAATAATTATGTTCGACTGCTTCAGATGAACTAGAATATAATGAATCCCTTCAATAGACTGTGGACTGCCAAAAATCTTTATAAATGCAATAGTTGCCATGCAGAATCATCTAAGTTTCATTTATCAACCAATGGTATTTTTGTTAGTTAAAGTGGCAAAACTTGAATTAATGAAGCCTTCTTGGGGCAAAAGTATAATTCTAGAAGCCTGATAAAACATCTTCAAAAATTAATACACATTGTATAATATAAGATTAGGTATGCGATGCAAAAAAATCGTTGGTTGCGCCGATGTCTTCAGTATATAAGTGACTGTGTAAAGGGTGACTGAATTCATGGTTTTCTAATAAAGCATCATAATCAAGGTCTGAGGTGCGGAACCGTGAAGCAATTTCTCTCGTGCACTGAGTGGGAATGTGAGATCAATGGTTTAAATTACACAAATGATGGGCACACTATTCTGGCATCATTAAAACAATTAATTCAATTGCTGTCATGATATTGTCATAGTTATAAAATAAATAACAACAGATTTAATAAAATTCATATCTATAGATTTTACTCACCAGCCACCGGTGAAAGTTTCGACAGGACCGCCCATCGTGACTTCCACTGTAGTGAAGAAATTAAGGTTTAATTAACAATTTATAACTGACATTAAAAAATTAACTATTAATCAATAATTAACGATCTCATCTTTGAGAGCCTTCATAAAATTACGATACCAAAAGTGATAGGAAATGATATATTATTGGTCATTAATTTGGAAAACTCGGCATCAGTGCAAATACTTCAGAAAAAAATGTCGTGGAAAAATGTTCTTAGACATATACATTATATTTATGCACATGAACAAAAATGTCCATGTTGACGTGTACATGATGTTCATGTTCATTTGTTTATGTCAAACAAATATGTTTATGTCCATTTATTCACAAAATCATTTTTTTAATTATCACGTGTAAATTTAACAATTTAATGTAGCAGTATGGGCGGCAAGTAGAAAATACTGTGCAGAGGAAACAAATGAATGAAAATATTGCCAATCCCCAATATCATGTAGACAAATTCTGATATTAAAATCGTTAATTTGGCCTACCGGTCGCTGTTCAGTTTTTATTTAGCCACCAATACATGATGATGACTTCAAAAGTTCCTGTGCCAGGCAATTTTAATTTTTGCCAAAGAATTTTTCGCTTTAATATTGTGCATCCATTTCATACATGTTTTTGAATCCGCACTTAAGAATTTTTCTTCAATATATTCGTATGATAGCTTGTATCTAATCTTTTTGCAATACAATAGAGGCTTTCAACGAAACTAATAGAAACTAACGAAACTATCATTCCAACTAAGTTGTAATTGCTCAGAAATCTCAACTTACGGTATTTGTTAATGTTATTCAACTGGTAAAATTTAAGATTCAGCTGTATTTTTTCATTCGTTATTCAGCTGGATTTCGAAGAGCAACAATTCACTGTAACGTCAAAGGTCAATTCTTAACTTTTATACGTCGGTTCGATTAATACTGCGGTGCTCAATGCAGATGAGGTGTACAAAATTTTTCACCTAACGCTATGCGAGAGATAATTTTACGTGTGCTGCATAATAACAATTACCGTCTTAAAATTGGAACATAATTATTACGAAATATTTAAGGAAAGGCTACATCTATTGTCAGTCACTCAGCCACTAATGACTGAATTTTTCTTTCACTGAGAATTATTTAATATTGAACTAGTAAACAAATTAAATGTTGTTTATTATTACCGCACCTCAACATTGACATTTCTCATTTGTAAAGCACAAAGCTGACATGGGGCCTACATTGGACAAGTCAAGAGTAACTTTAAGCTCAACTGAAGAAGAACAAATGCCCCTTTGTTGGACTCCTCTCGTACTAGCATCTTCTCGGTGTGAGCACTAAGATGGGTTAAAATATACAGATAGTCCCAGAGAACTTCAGGCTTATTTACGACTTAGTACATGAAAATTTTGAATTTAGCAAACTGATAAAAAATTCAAGTTGACGAAATGTTTTCGATTCAAATGTTGATATAAGCGAAATTCGAATCAAAGTTATTTCAAAGAGGGCCGGATAACTGAACTAATGACGAGCGCCGGACAGAAACTATAAAATTCAAACTTCAGGACTTGAACGTTGCATACAGTAATTTTAAATCGCAATCTATACATTTATCCGTTAGAAGCGAATTAACTATCGAGGCGGGCCATATTAGACCTGCAGGCCGTAGTTTGATGATCGCCTAATTTTACAATATAACCTCATTATATGAAATATTTTGTTTACAATCAAAAGCGTCAGAAGCACAAATTTTAATGTAATCAACCTCGAATTTCCTCGTTCATCGGCATCTGCAGTTGATATTACACTGAGAGAAATGGGTGGGTCTGGATGACCCACTTTGATGAGTCAACCGCGTCCGAAAATCGATGCACTTTTTTGACTTACTTGCCCCATTTGTGGGTCATACTGACCCATTAAATTCCAGGCATGACTCACTTGTGACGTCAAATCTCTTATGACGCCACCCGTAGCATGGATACATAGTTAGCATCTGGGCGTCAGAGTGATTTAACGCCCCAAGTGAGTCATGCTTGAAATTTAATGGGTCAGTATGACCCACAAATGGGGCAAGTGAGTCAAAAAAGTGCATCGATTTTCGGACGCGTTTGACTCATCAAAGTGGGTCATCCAGACCCGCCCATTTCTCTCAGTGTAGCTTTCTCAGCTAATATCAACTCTATAATATCCAAAAATATCTTTCTCGTTATCTATAGCGCTAATATAGTTCATTCGATTATTTTATGAACCTTAGTGCACGTTTGAATTTTTTCTGACTCATTGCAGTAAAGTAAAATTTATAACCAAAGGTTGTTGTTTTCTTCGGCATATAAAGTCATTAGAGTTGACTTACATTTCTGAAAAAAATTGGTAGAATTTTGGATGTCCGAGAATTTCTTGCCCAGGAAATAAACGTTCAGCTCACATGTGGCTTCTATGAATGACTCATTTGTGTCATTGATAACAATGAAGGTTTCTTTGGTTCTGGCATTGATCGACCGCGCGGTTGCCAACATCACGACCGAGTTGAAGTGTTCCAGTGACAATCAATGTGAGTGTGCGCACGCAACTACATTAAATAAAAATCATGGCCGGATCATCGACGGCCGGAAATCAGACCGATAAATATCCAACAAAAATTACAATAAAGGACACCCGAATGTGACATTACTGCACGCGATCGCTGGCATACTTCTAAATGCATACTTCGCTGGCACACTTCTCAGGCTGTGAAGAGGCCCTACGAAACCGTATTTCTAAATCTTTCTTTCAGTTTTAATAAAGGTTTTAATTGCAAATGTTTAATTATAAATTCCTCACAAACTTTGCTCATTAATATTGTCATGAATTTTTTTTTAAACCATGGCTCCGTGTTTTTATTAGCTTTGCAATAAGATGATATAAAATAATGCTATTTTACATTTCAGCTATTCGCGTTTGAAATTCCACTATTGCGACTTTAAAATTGTAAGAGTTAGTTTAGGAGAAATTTTTAACCGACTGCAATTCCAGTAGTCACATAACTCATGTACGTATATTACACTACTTCAAAACATGCCCGTTCCACGAACATCAATTTATTTATCATTCATTTTATTCAAGTTGGTCGCACAAACAAGTTCAAGTTGGTCGCACAAACCAGTTCAAGTTGGTCGCACAAACCAGTTCAAGTTGGTCGCACAAACCAGTTCAAGTTGGCCGCACAAACACGTTCAAGTTGGTCGCACAATCAAGTTCAAGTTGGTCGCACAAACATGGTCGCACAATCAAGTTCAAGTTGGTCGCACAATCAAGTTCAAGTTGGCCGCACAAACAAGTTCAAGTTGGCCGCACAATCAAGTTCAAGTTGGTTGCACAAACACGTTCAAGTTGGTCGCACAAACATTCATTCTTAGCTAAGTCATCCATTGACATTCATGCCTAAATGAGACCCTCGACATTCATAAAAATCTGGAGTCACGCCTCCAGATTTTTGAGTCACGCCTCCTAATGAAAAAGACATTTATGAATGAAAAGACACCGAGAAAAAGACAATCATACCTAGCTGAGTAATTCCTGGACATTTCAAACCTCGACAGTCATACCGTGATGGAGTAACACCAAGACGTTCTTACCTAGCTTATTCATTCCTCGAAATCTATACAAAGCTGGAGTCATGCCTGGAAATTTATTCTTAATTGAAGTCACGCTTTGGCAATCATACCTAGCTGTGTCATTCTTCGATATTCCATACCTCGACATTCATACAAAGCTGTACTCGTACCTCGAAATTCTTTCCTAACTGGAGTCACACCATGACACTCATACCTAGCTGTGTCATTCCTCTATATTCCATATCTCGACATTTATACAAAGCTGTAATCATACCTCGAAATTCATTCCTAACTGGAGTCACACCTTGACATTCATACCTAGCTGTGTCATTCCTCGATATTCCACACCATGACATTCATGCGAAACAGGAGTCAAGCCTCGAAATTCATACAAGCTGGATTCCGATTCGCGCGAAAAGCCTCGCCCTATCCCTCTGGCTCCCATGTGATCAGGTAGAATATTCAAATTTAATTAAAGGCAGGTATGCATGCGTATGAAGTTTTATTCATACATGAGATCTACTGAAATTCCTGCCTCAAAAAAGACTGCCGAGGAGCGTATGAAAATGAATATGTTTTGAAAAACAGTCGGTCGCTTTGAATTCATAGAAGCAAAATATGAATTTCATCGATCAGATCGAACAAATTTTTATTTTTTTTTTCAGTATGTCATGATTATGTATTGTTTTTTAATAATAATTTCAGCAGATGTTCCTTCTTTTACACGAATATAAATATCAACTTAGAAAAGAAGCATCGCCATAAATTGAGAGAATATATATACGAACCAGCAGTTTCCGTACTCCCCCTACATTTTTATATCAATATCAATAAACTAAACCATCTTACATCCCACGATGTCTCATTCAATGTGCTCAAGCAGCGTCTTCCATTAAGGTGGGACTTGGCGTCAGAGACCCAACCACAAACTGCGTGTAACAGGGTCAAATTTTCATTATTAAGACATCCTGGAGTCGAATTAACCTAACCTTAGTTTCCCCCAAATAGTTTGTCGAAGTAGACAAAAGCATGTCCATGAGCACGGTCATCCTTAAAAGGAAAAGGCCTGCAGTCCTAAACCCAACCTCAAGTTCTATTGCCATGTGGCCCTGCTATAAAAAAAATAACTTGGCACTCCAGACCTAACCCCAGATTCCATTAGCTAAAATAACCAGACGTCCTAAATCTAAGCTGTCGTTAACC